>NC_092755.1:20189606-20489606 GCF_047496795.1 Chiloscyllium punctatum
GCACTCCAGTATCTCACCCTATCTCTCCCTTGCCCCCTCTCTCTCTCCCCCCGCTCCTTCACTCTCGCTCCGCCCTCTCACTCTTGACCCCCTCAATCAGTGTCTCTCTCTGTCCCCACCTCCCTCTGTTTGTCTCTGACTGAATCTCTCTCCCTCCCTCCCTCTCCCTCAGTCACAATCTGCTTTCCTGGTCCTTCCTCTTCCTCCGACCCAGAGACTGGGGGGTGGGGGGTGATTGGTCGTGAGGCTGCCTGTGGTGGGGGGTGGGAGATATGGGATGTAGGAGAGGGGGATAATGGGGTATAGATGGAACTGCTGGAGGGAGGCAGAGACGGCAGGACAGAGAGAGTGAGGGTGAGGGGAAAGGGGAGAGTGGAGACAGGTGGAGAAACTGGGGTTGGGTGTGTGTGTGAGAGAGGGGGAGAGAGGGAGTAGAGGAGGGGTGGTGAGAGAGGGAAGAGGAGGGGTGGTGAGAAAGAGGGAGAGATTTGAGTAGAAAGTGGGGGGAAGATGAAATGGGGAGTCCAGGTTGGAGTGGGGGGACAGAGGGTGTTAAACCCAGCTCCTGAGCTCAGGGCGCGGTGTCCTCCCCTTCCCTGAGGACCAGGACTTGGGGCTGAGTCTGTCTCTCTCCAGCTCAGCTTCTGCAACACAAAGACACACAACAACATCGGTCACTCTGCTGCTCGGCACGCTTTAATCAACATTTTTATTGGTTACAAATGGAAGTGATGGATACAGTCAGTGGGATGGTGCCTTTTCTCACTGGCCCCTGAGTTGTGAGAAACATTGAAATGTTTCCCTGTAACCCCCCTGTTGGATAAGGATGGACAAACCAGCGCTACTCTCAGTCTGTTACCATAGCGACAGGCTGCTCCATCGCTGAAACACTGAACTGAAATGTGAAAATCCTGGATGGATTGATTAATGAGGGAATTTGATGGATGGATGGATTTGGGGGAAGGGATATTTCAGCACATTCTTCAGCTGCTGCCTGAACTTAGTCTGGGTCACGGCATAAATCGCGGTGTTTGTGCAGCAACTGAGGAGCTGCAGCATGAAGCCCAATTCCTGCACAAAGGGATGGAGATACACAGGGGTATACACAATCCACGACATCCGGTACCATATAGAATACAGCATTAACATTGACCATAACAGGATGAAATTGGCCGAGATCACAAACAGTAAAATGATGGATTTTTTTCGGTTTCTCATTTCAGTGTCAGACTGAGCGTCCCCATTGGTGTGAGCGCGGAGTCTCCTGCGGGCTCTGCTGGTCACTAAAATGTGTCTGACGGTGAGAACATTGAGCAGCAGAATCAGGAGAAATGGGACACACGGGGTTAGAATGTGGTGGAGGAACTCGATTGTGACCCAGACACTGGAGAATACAACAGCGACTGTTACATCACAAAACCAGGGGGTGTTCATCAGCCGATACCGAGCCTTGAGCATAAAATACCAGGAAATGTTCTTTAAACAGCTCAGCACAGTCACTGCTCCCAGAACCACAGCCGCCGTTTTCTCACTGCAATATTTACTTTTCAGCTTCTGGGAACAAATGGCCACAAACCGATCAAAGGTGAAAGTGACGGTGAACCAGACAGAGCAGTCAGTGGCTGCATAAAGCAGGACCCCGTGGATATTACACACCGGGACGGAGTCCTTCAGGAAATAAAACTGTTCATCATAAACAATGGGAATGTGTCTCAGGATCAGGTCGAGGATAATGACCAGGAGATCCGCCGCTGCCATGGCCCCCAGGTAACGTCTGACACATGGAGACAATCCACAATCTTTATAAAGCAGGACGTAGATGGTCACTACGTTAACTGTGAGGAAGGAAAACAAACCCATTATCCATCAGCCTGGAGGCAAAGGGACCCGTTTGATCGGGGACACAGTGAGATTTTCAAATGTGTCCCTGTATTCAGGGATTTATTAAAATAATTGGAGCTGGCATATCAAATGGGAAGGTCGGAATTACTGACAAACATGTGACATAAACCACAAGAAACCCTCCCTCCGCAAATACACAGAGACACATCCATAAGGACAGATGGTTTCTAGAACATTCCCACACACTCGATCACTCGAGAGCAGACACAGGTCACTCCTTCCCAGTTCCTAATACGGAGGGTGGGAATGTTGCTGTCCTGAAGGATTCTCTCCCAGTTTCCTGAAGACAAACGGAGTTTGGGAATTCCTGTATTTTGGTCTAAATTGTGGTCGATCTTGTGTCGTGAAGAAATGTAAACACAGGGAAAACGTGTTCACCCCTTTAACTACCCGAGGGTCCTTCGGAACAGTGTCTCCTTCTCCCTGGAACGGGATCTCTTCCCTCGGGATCATATCGTTTGTTCAATTCACTGACGTCCGGCCGTTCACAAACAATGTCAGGGACAGAACGTCCCGGGGAATGTCAGTTATAGAATGTCAGGGACAGAACGTTCCGGGGAATGTCAGTTATAGAATGTTGGGGACAGAACGTTCCGGGGAATGTCAGTTATAGAATGTTGGGGACAGAACGTCCCGGGGAATGTCAGTTAAAGAATGTCAGGGACAGAACGTTCCGGGGAATGGCAGTTATAGAATGTCAGGGACAGAACGTACCAGGGAATGACAGTTATAGAATGTCAGGGACAGAACGTTCCGGGGAATGACAGTTATAGAATGTTGGGGACAGAACGTCCCGGGGAATGTCAGTTATAGAATGTTGGGGACAGAACGTCCCGGGGAATGACAGTTATAGAATGTTGGGGACAGAACGTCCCGTGGAATGTCAGTTATAGAATGTCAGGGACAGAACGTTCCGGGGAATGTCAGTTATAGAATGTTGGGGACAGAACCTCCCGGGGAATGTCAGTTATAGAATGTTGGGGACAGAACGTCCCGGGGAATGTCAGTTATAGAATGTCAGGGACAGAACGTCCCGGGGAATGTCAAATATAGAATGTTGGGGACAGAACGTCCCGGGGAATGACAGTTATAGAATGTTGGGGACAGAACGTCCCGGGGAATGTCAAATATAGAATGTTGGGGACAGAACGTCCCGGGGAATGACAGTTATAGAATGTTGGGGACAGAACGTCCCGGGGAATGTCAAATATAGAATGTTGGGGACAGAACGTCCCGGGGAATGACAGTTATAGAATGTTGGGGACAGAACGTTCCGGGGAATGACAGTTATAGAATGTCGGGGACAGAACGTTCCGGGGAATGACAGTTATAGAATGTTGGGGACAGAACGTCCCGGGGAATGTCAGTTATAGAATGTCAGGGACAGAACGTTCCGGGGAATGTCAGTTATAGAATGTTGGGGACAGAACGTCCCGGGGAATGTCAGTTATAGAATGTCAGGGACAGAACGTCCCGGGGAATGGCAGTTATAGAATGTCAGGGACAGAACATTCCGGGGAATGTCAGTTATAGAATGTCAGGGACAGAACGTTCCGGGGAATTCCTTGACCTGTCCATGACCTTCCCCCTCTATCCACCCCACCAACATGATGTACTGAGCAAAGGCCACAGATCCATCCAGCGTGGGGAGCTGCACTGACCACATCATTGCATTATCTATAAACCGCAGATAGTCTGACCAGCACAGCAGCATGTGCAGTGATCACCCGTGAATTAATCTGTAAACCAGGAGCAGTTACCCTTCCAGCATTTAGGACTGTGTACCCCACCCCAGTGCATTGATCTGTAACCCAGGAGCAGTTACCCTCCCAGCATGTAGGACTGTGTACCCCACCCCAGTACATTGATCTGTAAACCGGGCGCAGTTACCCTCCCAGCATGTAGGACTGTGTACCCCACCCCAGTACATTGATTTGTAACCCAGGAGCAGTTACCCTCCCAGCATGTCGGACTGTGTACCCCACCCCAGTGCATTGATCTGTAACCCAGGAGCAGTTACCCTCCCAGATGTAGGACTGTGTACACCACCCCAGTGCATTGATCTGTAAACCAGGAGCAGTTACCCTCCCAGCATGTAGGACTGTGTACACCACCCCAGTGCATTGCTCAGTAACACTGTGTTAGATTCCTGCCCAGCGTGGGGAAACTTGCAGACCGGGCTGGAAGTGACAGGATGTGCAGCTTCCACCCATTTACAGCTCCATATCTCCATTGTTGCCATGACAAGGGGGTGCTGTGGGTATGAACCTCACTGCCAGAGAGAGATGGCGGGGGACTCAGTTTAAAACTCACCACATGGGAGGGGTTTAGGAAATAGACAGAGAGGGGGAGACTGAGAGACAGTGTCATGGAAGGATGTGTTCCCAGGTTGCAGAATACTGAAATGTCGACACTTCGATAGCATCCTGTAACAAGAGCCAGTCTTCCCAGGAAAGATGGGAAAAAAGGATCTTGGTGTGAGGTCAGATGAAACAACAGCTGCTGTGTGGTTTTGAAATTACGTTTATGTAATTTTAATAAGTGTCTTTTTGAAACAGTACATTACTGTAGAGTTGGAGTAGGGTAATAAGCAGTTAAAGAAAGGGGGTCTCAGAGTTGTGAATAGTTGGTGTAAAATGTTCAGTTTCAGAGTTAAATAAATGAATTGATGTTTTTATTTAAACAGTGGAATTTGGGAGTCCTCTGTCACTCATATTTTAACAGTTTACAAAGCCAATTGACCATTTCTTTATGTTTAGTTTATATTACCAGATGAGCTCAATGTTGTGTCCTAACAATTGCTGTGTGCATCTGTGTGTCTCTGTGTGGGGCAGGTCTGGCAGTCTCTGTGGTGCTTAAAGTGATGCAATGCCATCCTCTGCTGGCCTCCACACGCCACTGCACAGACATTGGCAGAGGGTGAAAACCAACAGGGATTCATTCAGAGAGGGGAAGGGAGAGGGCAGCTGCTCACACACCATCCAAACTGATGTCTTATCCATGGACTGACCTAAATGTCCTTTAAATGTTGTAACTGTCCCTGCTTTCACCACTTCCTCTGGAAGTTCATTCCACACACAAGCCAGATTCGGTCTAAAATAATTACCTCTCGTGACATTTGCGAATCATTTTTCCTCGCAACTTAAAATATCCCTCAGGTTTGAATCCCCAACTCTAGGGAAAAGACATCAGCCCTCCCTTCAGCTTCTCTGTACCCCCCATTATTTTATAAACCTCTGTAAAGTTACTGCTTAATCTCATATTCTTCAGTGAAAAAAATCCCAGCCTAGCTCAATCCCTCCTTTCCCAGCAACATCCAGGTTAATCTCTTCTGAATCCTCTCCAGCTTAATAATATCAACGTCAGTAATATCAAAGTGAATAGTCAAGGTATTTTCTTAGGGTACGGGGAGACCAAAACTAGTGGACATCAGCTTAAGGTGAGAGGGGAAACATTTAAAAGTGACCTAAGGGGCAGCTTTTTCACCCAGAGGGTGGTGTGCCTATGGAATGAGCGGGCAGGATGACCAGACTGGACACAGTATTCCAGAAGAGGTCTCACCAATACCCTGTACAACCACAACATGACGTCCCAATTCTGATACTCAAAGGTCTGACCAATGAAGACAAGTGTGCTAAACACCTTCTTAACCACACTATCTATATGAGATGCAAATTTTAAAGAATTAAATCTGACGGCCTAGGTTTCTGTTCTACAACATTGCCAAAGGCCCTGCTTTTAATTGTATAGGTCCTGCTGTTGTTTGATTTACCAAATCCAATGCGTCGCATTAATCCAAACTAAACTCCATCAGCCACCCCTCAGCCCAGTGTGTGATATTACTGCCACCTCCCCCTCCTCCTTCAATTTTAAAATGCCCATCCCCCTCTCCAGAATGCCTGCACACTCCAGCCTTGAGTTTCACAAAGACCCTGAGCTTGGTTTGCCTTGTGTGGTTAGGGGGAGGAGGAACAGATTGCAGACACAGTCAGTGGGGAGGAGAGGCTGGACAGTAATCAGCGGCCTGGTGTCACTTCATTGTTTTAGGAAGAGGGCAGTCGCACTTTAGAGGTGGGTAAGAGTGATCGGTGTTTTGGGACCAGAAATTAAGGTCTTCGTTCGTCTCTGGTGTTCAGTAATAAATATCTATTTGAGACCCTTCATTGGGCAGAGTGTGTCTGCAGGATTTCTTTCCTTAATATTGCAGACTTCAGATAATGGCAATTAAAGATGGTCATAGTTAATTTCGATAGCATAGCATATAGACTCAATATCCTACAGTTGAGACAAATATCTTGCATTTGTTTAATAATACAAAGTGTTTTTTGTAATTCAGTAATGGCAACCTGATTATAATCATCCACACCGAACTGAAAATGGGCTCTAAAATATGACCCAAAATCTGATTATGTTAGTTGTATTGGGTAGTGTCCCTCTCTCTGAGACAGAGCTCTGGATTTGATTCCAATTCCTGAACTTGTGTGGTAGTGTGCCTAGCTCTGGACTAGAAGGCCTGGATTCGAGTCCTGCCTGTTGCAGAGGTATGTCCCAGCATGTCAGGACAGTCTGATGAACAAACCCACAGGAGAATAATGTTACAGCTTTGTGGGTATTGTCGAGTGATGCTAGGGGGAGGTGGCAGTAATATCACACACTGGGCTGAGGAGTGGCAGATGGAGTTTAGTTTGAATTAATGCGAGGCATTGGATTTGGTAAATCAAACAAGAACATGACCTAAACAATTAAAAGCTGGGCCTTTGGCAGTGCTGTAGTACAGAAAACCTAGGGCCGTCAGGTTTAATTCTTTAAAATTTGCATCTCATATAAATAGTGGGGTTAAGAAAGTGTTTAACACACTCTGCTCCACCAGGATAGGGAGTTCCAAAACAAGAGGGCATAGGTTGAAGGTGAGGAGGATTGATTTAGAAGGGACATGAAGATAAATGTTTCACACAGAGAGTCGTGTGTGTACAGAAAGTGCTGTCAGAGGAAGTGCTGAAGGCGGTTACAATCGCACATTTAAAAAGTATCTGAGAGGAGGGATATTGACCAAATGCTGGCAAATGGGACTGGATCAGATTTGATATCTGACCAGAGTGAAAAGATTGGACTAACGGGTCTGTTTCCATTCTGCATGACTCTCTGAGTCTTAAAGAGGAATGACAAAAAATTCTGAAAGGACCTTTCAAGTCATAATTCTCTTCGCTGGAAGTTTATCGTGCCTTGATGTTCATGTTGATTGAAAGCTGCGTTAGGTAAATATTTGACAGAGAAGTGAGTCATGCATAATGGGATGGAGACAGGAAACTGAGGCTGAGACCACAACCTGATCAGCCACAATTTTAGTGCCTGGTGGAGAAGGCTTAATGTAACTAATGACCCACTCCTGCTCCTCAGTCCCATGTTCCTGTGTTCCATTCAGCCCCTCATACCTGCTAGACAGGAGCAGTTGGAGGCTACTTACTCCTATAACCTGGTGCACAGAAACAGAGGAGACAATTCGGCCCTTCAAGACTGTCCCACACGGTTTGAGGTGATTTGGGAAATGTAATTGGAAAACCCAGGCTGGGTATGAAAGAGGCCCCTCATCTCTCTTCACAGAGCTTCCCCTCTCTGCAACTTGTGCTCCATTTGTTGGTCATGTTGTAGACCCAACTTCACTCCCCATACGTCACCCAGGGATGGCTCACAGAATCCTCTGGTCTCCCTGTCTGCAACAGAACATTCATGAAAATAACACCCACGAACTTTCCAATAACAGAATGGGAGAACATCAGAAACAGGAGCAGGTCATTTACTCCCCAAACCTGCCTTGCCCTTCACTAAGATCGTGACTGATCTGCTCTCGGTCTGAAATCCTCTTCAATACCCAATTCTTCATTGCCCTCAACTCTCTGACAGGTCAATATCCATCTACCTCCTCTTCAAATACTTTCAGTCATCTTGCTGCCTAACATTCTTGAGAAGAGAAACCCTGACATTCAATACCATTTGTTTGAAGAAAACACGTGTTGTTCCTATACCATGGCCTATTGATATGAACAAAAGAGGTTGACTCAAGGGTTCAGATAAAAATGACTGGCCCCGCTATCAAGGCAGTGATTAACTTCTGTTGACATAAAGGACCTTAACAAAACTGGACATAATGCGAATCAGAGTAACCTCTCCAGTGTTTGGGATCAAAGGAAGATGTTCATCATCTCAGTCCTGGGTCACCTCTGTGGGAGATCCTCAGGACAGCTTCCTCTTCACAAACATCTTCAGCTGCTTCATCAATGTCTCCCCGCCCCCACCCTCCACACCATAAGATCAGAAGTGGGGATGGTCGGTGAAGATTACACAATGTTCAGAACATTTTATCCCCCGTCAGTTCCTGAACTGGTTTGTGTCCATGTGCAACAAGACCCAGACTCCATTGAGGCCTGTGCTGTCAAAGTGTCCATAACATTCATGTAACAGCACTTCCTGACACTGCACATTGCCACAGTAAAACAAGAGTTCATTCACCACCTCACGCTGTTTTCACAGGAATATGAGGAAGCCATTTAGTCCATTGAAACTTTTGGAGAAGAACAAGGACAGACGATTCAGTGCCTCCAGCCTATCACTCAGGAAGAGAAGGAGTCCAGTGTGATGGTCCACACCAGAGCCCCTCGAAAATATTTGAAGGCGGTAACCTAGACTCTAATGTTTTCTTATTTTAAAGGAAATATAAAGTGTCTGTCGCAGATGCAATGTGACTGGTCAAAATACTCGGTGTGAAGAAAACACCATTTATTTAAACGCGGAAGATAAAATAAAACCAAACAAAGAGGAATTTAGAAGAACGTAATTGTATTGGGCAACTAAACAGAATAATCGATCTAGGAGCTATTACTAATGAACTAGTCCAACATAAGAAATTCCCATAAACACAGCCCTTAGCAAAAAGGAAAATTCAGGAATTGAAAACAGCATCAAGAGAAAATTCAGATAGAGTAGCAGCCAGGAGACATTCCCTGAGGCTTCCAACTCTTTGGAGACCACTATAGTTTTTGATGTTACTGAGAAACCAAAACCCAGAGATCCTAATCTGTGAGAGCTGGCCACAACCATTCAGGCTGCATTAAAATTAGCCTAAGGCCTCCCTAGCTGTTTACTCAAGTGGTCTTAACTAACCAGCTTGGTAACGATCGTTCAATCTCTCTCTTAAAAGAAACCAGGATAAAAATAACCTCTTTAAGCTGCAGCATTGTCACACTTGTCAGCACATCTAGCTGTCAAACAGGAACCAGGAGTAACCCAATCAGGCCCTTGGCCCTGTCTAATCGGACGAGGAAGAAGCCAGTCAGTCCCTTGAGTCCCTTATACAGGAACAGTAGGAGGCCATTCCCACCTCAATGCACTTACAAGAGCGCAGAATGAGGTAATTGATGCTGATTCCTGATCAATGTCTTATGTCCGAAACGTCGATTCTCCTGCTTCTCGGATGCTGCCTGACCCGCTGTGCTTTTCCAGCAATCGACGCTCTACTCTGATCTCCAACATTGGCAGTCTTAAGGGTCTCCTAAATGATGTTCCAACATGATGAACAAGTGGGGCAGAGGCTGCACAGACAGATTGCTCCACGTTGTTCCTCCTGGCTCTGTTGCTTATGATACACACGTGGGACTTTAACGTGGTTTTCTAGTGGTGAGGAGGGAAGCCATATGTCTTGTGTGAAGTCTCAAGAGGGCATCTTCCATCTCCAAGAAGATAGTCTGGTGTTCTCTGTGTAGGGTGGAAGCTGTTGTGAATGGCTACCTGTTTCAGATGGAAGGTATTTTGGCTGCTGTTGGGGATTGTGAACAACCTGATGTTCAGTACAGGGTTCACACACCGACTGCACAATAACATGGGGAGAGTTAATTTAGGCATATAAACTATTAGGAAGGTCACGTTAGACTGATGAATGGACTCTCTAAGTTCAAATAATGGTGATCTTGTTCATGTTAATCTTGTCTAGTGCATGTCCTGTGCAGTGTAACCTGTATGCCTTACTCTGTCCAAGTCTATTTCCACCCTATGATCTGTCTGGCCATGCTTACTATGATCTGTCTCCACTGCTCATAAACAACGTGTTTCCCTGGACTGAGGTACACGTGACAATAAATCACACCAATCAATCCTGGGTAAAGTATGGAATTCCTCTCCCTGTCAATGTCTCTTTTGGAAATAAGTGATCGCTGCCACTCCTCGTGTTTCAGTGTCACCATTTCTTCGTCTCTCACAGCTCCACAGATTAAACACTCAGCTTCTTCACTCTATCCTCATGTTACCATCACCCGTGTCTGTGGTAAGGAGATCATTCCTTACAAAGGAGATCAAATCTGTACAGAGTGCCCCAAATGCTCTCTCAGGAAGGCTCTACAACAGCAGGAAGATGACTTTACTTATGTACTCGAATCATCTTACAATGAAGGACAGCATACCATTGACTGCACCCATTACTTACACAGGGTTTGATTCGGAGCAGTCAGTATAGACTTGTGAGTGGGAGATCATGCCTCCCAAATTTCTTCGAGTCCTCTGGTGAAGTGACCAAGAATGTTGATGAGGGCAGAACGGTTAACGTAGTGTCTATGGATTTCAGTAAGGCCTTTGATAAGGTTCCACATGGCAGGCTGCTCTGGAAGGTTCCATCACGTGGAACTGGCCAATTGGATACACAGTTGGGTTGTTGATAGTAAGCAGAGGGATGAATGGAAGGATACTTGTCAGACTGGAGGTTGGGTCCAGAGCTGTTTGTTATCTATGATTTGGTTGAGAATGTACAAGGTATGATTAGTAAGTTTGCAGATGACACTAAAATAAGTGGCAGCATGATCAGTGAGGAAGTTTATCAGAAATTGCAGCAGGACTTTAATCAGGTGGGCAACTGGGCTGAGAAATGGCAAATGGAATTTAATATAGATGGGTGAGGTCTTGCAGTTTGGAATCTCAAATCAAGGCAGGAGGTTCACGGTGAATGGGCGGGCCTTAAGGGGTATAGTGGGAAGAGAGACCTTGGAATTCATGTGCACAGTTCCTTGAGATTGGAGTCACAGGTCGGCAGGGCAGTGAAGAAGGCTTTTGGCACACTGTCCTTCGTCAGGTAGGACATTGAGTATAGAAGTTGGGAATTTATGTTGCAGTTACACAGGACATTGGTAAGGCCGCACTTGGAGTATTTTGTTCAGTTTTGTCAACTTGTTATAGGGAGGATATCATGAAATTAGAAAGAGTGCAAAAGAAATTTACAAGGACGTTGCCAGAACCCAATGGTCTGAGTTATAGGGAAAGGTTGGACAAGTTAGGACCTTTTCTTTAGAGTGTCGGAGACTGAGGGAGTCCCTATAGAGCTGTATAAGATCATGAGGGGTATGGATAGGGTGAATGCTCTCAGTCTATTCCAAAGTTTAGAGAATCAAGGACGAGAGGGGACCAGTTTAAGGTTAAAGGGGAAGGAATAAAAGGGAACCTGAGGGACCACTTATTTACATAAATGGCTGGTACGTGGATGAGCTGCCAGAAGATGTGGCTGAGGGAGTGTATTAACAACATTTCAAAAGCATTTGGATAAATATGTGGATAGGAAAGGACTGGAAGGATATGGGCCAACTGCAGGGAAATGGGGTTAGTGGGAATGGACATTTGCAAGCTGGAGTCAAACCCCTTTGTTAATTAAAACCAAACACCCAGAAAAGCTCTCCTCACATCGTAATCTGTTAACATATGAGTGACACAGATCTCCTACATTCCACTATTTAAACAAAAATTAGCAAGTTAGTTTCTTAACTTTTATAGTGAACACTAAACAAAAACTATTCGCAAATACAAGCCCCTCTTTTCTTAGCTACTTACTATCTGACTCCAACTCTGTAAAAAATATGCTGTTCCAACAACCCACATATTAAACGTTCCAATCTCAAGACCACATAGTCTCTATCTTCCCCGCTGTGTTCACTCTTTCAGCTGCTGATCTCCCTGGGTCATTTTTTTTTAATGCAAGTACGTTTTACATGAACATGTGTCTTTGATAGAGAGTGTTTGAGATGGTCAGTTAGCACTCCTGCTCTACAGCAGTAAATCTGCTGTTGGATGGCAGCGGCTCTCCCTCTATTTTCAAAATGCTGGATTTATTTACTTCCCATGATACAATTATTCTTATAATTTGATTGATTTCCAGGTGTACGAATAAAAATATTCAAATTCCATTGGCTTCGGATATTCTGAGCATTATTTAAAGTCTTTTATTGTATTTTAATTGCTGTCAAAACAGCAACCAAAGCTCAGGCTTCCATTTCCCAGCTAATTTTTACATTTCGAACAGTCTGACTTTTAGCTGGCATCTGTGGATATACTTTCGATTCAGCAAAACCCGTCCTATCTTAAAGTGAACAGACATTGATTAGATTCCAGGCAGTAACACATCCCAGGCTATCTGTTATTCTGTATACTAACCTCCTTGAACCCCTCGATTAGATTCCAGGCTGTAACTCACTCCGGGGTATCCGTTAATCTGTATATAAACAACCCTGAACTCCTCAATTACATTCCAGGCTGTAATTGAGTCCGGGGTATCTGTTAATCTGCATATAAACCACGCTGAACCCCTCAATTACATTCCAGTCTGTAACACACCCCAGAATATCTGTTATTCTGGATATAAACCACGCTGAACACGTCGATTCGATTCCAGGCTGTAACTTCCTGTCAGGGTTGAAAGGGAAGGCTGGTAGTTATAGGGAATGTTGGCTGACTAATGAAATTGAGGGTTTCGTTCAGAAAAAGAAGGAAGCATATGTCAGGTATAGACAGGATGGATCGAGTGAATCCTTAGAAGAGTAGAAAGGAAGTAGGAGTATACTTAAGAGGGAAATCAGGAGGGCAAAACAGGGACATGAGATTGCTTTAGCAAATAGAATTAAGGAGAATCCAAAGTATTTTTGCAAATATATTAAGGCCAAAGGGTAACTAGAGAGAGAATAGGGCCCCTCTAAGATCAGTAAGGCGGCCTTTGTGTGGAGCCACAGAAAATGGGGGAGATAGTAAATGAATATTTTGCATCAGTATTTACTGTGGAAAAGGATATGGAAGATATAGACTGCAGGGAAATCGATGTTGACATCTTGCAAAATGTTGCAGATATACAGAGGAGGAAGTGCTGGATTTCTTGAAATGGTAAAAGGTGGATAAATCCCGAGGACCTGATCAGGTGTACCTGAAAACTATGTGGGAAGCTAGAGAAGTGATTGCTGGGCCTCTTGCTGAGATATTTGTATCATCGATAATCACAGGGGAGGTGCCAGAAGACTGGAGGTTAGCAAACGTGGTGCCAATATTTAAGAAGGGCGGTAAAGACAAGCCAGGGAACTATAGACCAGTGAGCCTGACCTCGGCAGTGGGAAAGTTGTTGGAGGGAATCCTGAGGGACAGGATGTACATGAATTTGGAAAGGCAAGGACTGATGCGGGATAATTAACATGGCTTTGTGCGTGGGAAATCATGTCTCACAAACTTGATTGAATTTTTTGAAGAAGTAAAAAAGAAGATTGATAAGGGCAAAGCAGTAGATGTGATCCATATGAACTTCAGTAAGGCATTCGACAAGGTTCCCCATGGGACACTGATTAGCAGGTTAGATCTCTTGGAATACAGGGAGAAATAGCCATTTAGATACAGAACTGGCTCAAAGGTAGAAGACAGAGGGTGGTGGTGGACGGTTGTTTTTCAGACTGGAGGCCTGTGACCAGTGAAGTGCCACAAGGATCGGTGTTGGGCCCTCTACTTTTTGTCATTTATATAAATGATTCGGATGCGAGCATAAGAGGTACAGTTAGTAAGTTTGCAGATGACACCAAAATTGCAGGTGTAGTGGACATCGAAGAGGGTTTCCTCAGATTATAACAGGATCTGGACCAGATGGGCCAATGGGCTGAGAAGTGACAGATGGAGTTTAATTCAGATAAATGCGAGGTGCTGCATTTTGGGAAAGCAAATCCTAGCAGGACTTCTACATTTAATGGTAAGGTCCTAGGGTGTGTTGTTGAACAGAGACCTTGGAGTGCAGGTTCATAGCTCCTTGAAAGTGGAGTCGCAGGTAGATAGGATAGTGAAGAAGGCGTTTTGTATGCTTTCCTTTATTGGTCAGAGTACCGATTACAGGAGTTAGGAGGTCATGTTGCGGCTGTACAGGACATTGGTTAGGTCACTCTTGGAGTATTGCGTGCAATTCTGGTCTCCTTCCTGTCGGAAAGATGTTGTGAAACTTGAAAGGATTCAGAAAAGATTTACAAGGATGTTGCCAGGGTTGGAGGATTGGAGCTACAGGGAGAGGCTGAACAGTCTGGGACTGTTTTCCCTGGAGTGTCGGAGGCTGAGGGGTGAACTTATCGAGGTTTACCCTGGTGTAAGGGAGTCCAGAACCACAGTGCATAGGTTTGGTTTGAGAGGGGAAAGATATGAAAGATACCTAAGGGACAACATTTTCACGCAGAAGGTGGTACGTGTATGGAGTGAGCTGCTAGAGGAAGTGGTGGAGGCTGGTACAATTGCAACATTTAAGACGATTTTGGATGAGTATATGAATAAGAAGGGTTTGGAGAGACATGGGCCAGGTGCTGCCAGGTGGAACTAGATTGGGTTGGGATATCTGGTCGGCATTGACAGGTTGGACCTAAGGGTTTGTTTCCATGCTGTACATCTCGATGATTCTATGACTCTATAACTCACTCCGGGCGACCTGTTACTCTGCATATAAACCACCCTGAAACCCTCGATTAGATTCCAGTTTGTAAGTCACTCTGGAGTATCTATTATTGTACATGTAATCGTCCCGAATCCCCTTGATAAAATTCCAATCTGTAACTGACTTCCAATTTTAAGGGACTCTGTACATTAGCCACTTCAATCGTTTGATCAAATTCCCGTCTGTATCACACTCCTGGGTATCTGTTATTCTGTATATTAACCATCCAATCCAAACGATGTTGAAATTGTCCATAGTGCTCAAGGATGTGTACGTGAGGTGCATTAGTCGGGGGCAAATGTGGGGAAATGGATCTGGATGGGTTATTCTTGTGTGTGTCAGTGTGGTCTTGTTGGGCTGAAGGGCTTGTTTCCCCACGGTCGGGAGTATATGAATCACCCGGAACCCTCTCGATTAGATTCCAACGTGTAACTCACTTCCATCTATGTGTGATTGGCATGTTTCAAAAACACCCCAAAACCTTCAATTCTATTCCACTTCGATAAACACGAGGCGCTGCATTTTGAGAAAGCAAATTTGAGCAGGACTTATATCATAATGGTCAAGTGCGAGGGAGAGTTGCTGAACAAAGAGACTTTGAAGTGCAGGTTCGCAGCTCCGTGAGAGTAGAGTGGCAGGTGGATAAGATAATGAAGGCAGCGTTTGGTATGCTTTCCTTTATTGGTCAGAGTTTTGAGTATAGGCATTGAGAGGTCATGTTGTGGCTGGACTGGACATGGGTTAGGCCACTGTTGGAATATGGCATTCAATTCAGGTCTCCTTCCTATCGGAAGGATGTTATGAAACTTGGAAGAGTTCAGAAAAGATTTACAAGGAGGATGCCAGGGTTAGAGGATTTGAGCCACAGGGAGAGGCTGAATAGGCTGGGGCTGTTTTCCGTGGAGTGTCAGAGGCTGAGGGGTGACCTTATCAAGGTTTATAAAATCATGACGGGCATGGATAGGATAAATAGACAAAGTCTTTTCCTTGGGGTGGGGAGTAAAGAACTAAAGGGCATAGGTTTAGTGTGAGAGGTAATATGAAAGAGACCTAAGGGGCAACTTGTTCACTCAGAGGGTGGTACATGAATGTAATGAACTGTCAGAGGGAGTGGTGGGGGCTGGTATAATTGCAACATTTAAAATGCAGTTCGATGGGTAAATGAATGGGAAGGTTTGGAGGGAGATGGGCCAAGTGCTTGGAAAAGAGACTAGAGTAGGTTAGGATATCTGGTCGACATGGTCGGGTTGGACCAAAGGGTCTGTTTCCATGCTGTACATCTCTAGGAGTGTATGACTCCACGATTTTGTGACTCATTCCTTGTTATCTGTTGTTCTGTATGTAAACGACCTTGAACCCATCGATTAGATCTCAGTCTGTAACTCACTCCTGGGTATCTCTTCTGCTGTGTGTAAACCCTAAACCCCTCTATTAGATTCCAGTCTGGAACTCACTCCTGAGGATCTGTTATTGGATCTGTGAAGTGATCCTTGTTGGATGTTAGGCCGAAGACAAGATAAACTAAATGGTCAAATGTTACATTGAGAGCAAGAACACAGAAAGCTGCTGGTTCATTTCTGTCCTGTTACATATCTCCAAGTTTCAGATTGGGACTGAATTTCTGTCACAATGGGGAAAGTCTCAAAAGCTGTTTACTGTCCTGCACGAATGCATCATCATAACATGAATTCTCTTGCAAGATAGGAAATGGAGACAGCTTCTGGAAGGTGTCTGTATCTCTGTGTGTGTGATTCTGTGTGTCTGTGTATGTCTGTTTGTGTGTGATTCTGTGTGCGTGTTCAATGTTTTATATATTTTCAAACTGCATTGATGTTGCCAGTCTCTCTTGCTTTTCCGAATTTATACACACTCAATAGACAATAGACAAAGACAATAGGTGCAGGATTAGGCCATTCAGCCCTTAGAGTCTGCACCGCTATTCAATATGATCATGGCTGATCATTCCTAATCAGTATCCTGTTCCCGCCTTATCTCCATAACCCTTGATTCCACTATCCTTGAGAACTCTATCCAACTCTTTCTTAAATGAATCCAGAGACTGGGCCTCCACTCCCCTCTGGGGCAGAGCATTCCACACAGCCACCACTCTCTGGGTGAAGAAGTTTCTCCTCATCTCTGTCCTAAATGGTCTACCCCGTATTTTTAAGCTGTGTCCTCTGGTTCGGCACTCACCCATCAGCGGAAACATGTTTCCTGCTGCCAGAGTGTCCAATCCTTTCATAATCTCATACGTCCCAATCCGATCCCCTCTCAGTCTTCTAAACTCAAGGGTATACAAGCCCAGTCGCTTCAGTCTTTCAGTATAAGGTAATCCCACCATCCCAGGAATGCACCTCGTGAACCTACGCTACACTCCCTCAATAGCCAGAATGTCTTTCCTCAAATTTGGAGATCAGAACTGCACACAGTCGTCGTGCAGTTTTACTGATATAAAATGGTGGCTGTGGACAAATCTAAAATGTTTGTCTGACCGATTTGTGTCAGGAATACTTTCAGCAAGGGAGAAGGGGCAATGTGTCAAAAACCATTTCCATTCATTGATGCCAGCAGAGATAGGAAATGGAGACAGCTCTTTGAAGGTGGATAAAATGTAAATCCTAGAACCTTTTTACAGTGAATGCGGAGAGACAATGTGACATTCCAGTAAGGTCTGCCTTACTATCCAAGCTCCTAATATATGAGAGAGACATAATATACAAAACCTGAAAGAGCTCAGCCACTGAATTGTAGATTTGCAGCGTTGGATCAGAACCCTGCCTGGCTAGGCCTCATCCCAAATTGAAGGGTTTCTCATATTCCACGCTGACCTTCTGTGGGTTCAAATTGTGCGTTATCTACAAATAAAAGAAAATAATGCACCTGCAATTGAACAAAGCGTTTCTGGAACTTTGTGTCTCTGTTGGTTTAAGTATCTTTCAACAGGATTGAATATAAATGAGACAGTGAGTGATAGGTAGCACTATAACCAAAATGTCAGTGCAGTATAAAAGGTATATTAATACTTTCAGTGAAAGGGGAAAACAGAGGAGGATAGTCCTCAAACAAGAAAAATTGGGAGTCAGTAAAGTTTTGTAGTTTGTGACTGCATTATGTTTATTTGAGTCAAGATTTGAAACCACTTGGCCAATAGTACACTTTGTGACTCACTCCCAGTTACAAGTTATTTCACATAAAAAGGTTAACATATCCCTCAATTAGATTCCAGGCTGTAACTCACTCCGGGCTATCTGTTATTCTGTATCTAAAACTCCCTGAACTCCTCGATTAGATTCCAGGCTGTAACTCACTCCGGGCTATCTGTTATTCTGTATCTAAAACTCCCTGAACCCCTCCATTAGATTCCAGGCTGTAACTAACTCCAGGGTATCTATTATTCTGTATCTAAAACTCCCTGAACCCCTACATTAGATTCCAGGCTGTAACTAACTCCAGGGTATCTGTTATTCTGTACGTAAACCATCCTAAATCGCTCGATTAGTTTCCAATCTGTAACACACTCCAGGCTATCTGTTATTCCGTATATAAACCACCCTGAACTCCTCGATGAGATTCCAGACTGTAACTCACTCCATGGCATCTGTTATTCTGTACATAAACCATCCTAAACCACTCGATTAGGTTCCAACCTGTAACACATTCCAGGCTACCTGTTATTCTGTTTATAAACAACCCTGAACCCCTCAATTGGATTCCAGGCTGTAACTCACTCTGGGCTATCTGTTATTCTGTATATAAACCATTCTGAACCCTGCAATTAGATTCCAGGCTGTAACTCACTGCGGGCTACCTGTTATTCTCTAGAAAACCACCCTGAATCCCTCGATTAGATTCCAGATTGTAACTCAATCCGGGGTATCTGTTATTCGTATATAAACCACCCTGAACCCCTTGATTAGATTCCAGATTGTAACTCACTCCGGGGTATCTGGTATTCTGCATATTAACCACCCTGAACCCCTCGATTCGATTCAAGGCTGTAACTCACTCCGGGCTATCTGTTATTCTGTATATTAATCACCCTGAACCCATTGATTTGATTTCCCTTCCTGACATGTTAAGCACATGTTTCCAACACAATCTAATCTCAATAATGATTAATGTATCACTGGTCCTCCTATCTGCTGGAACTACCATCATGTTAACTTTCTGATGTTAACATACATGATTACCTGTAGCAGTGAGTCGCAGGTAGACAGAGTGGTGCTGAACACATTTGGCACATTTGCCTTAATCAGTCAGAGCATTGAGTATAGGAGTTGTGGTGGTATGTTGCATCTCTCCAGGATGTTGGTGAGGCCGCTTTAAGAATACTGCGCACAACTCGGATTTCTGCAGAAATGACTTACACGGATGATCCAGGACTGGAGGTTTGAGCTATAGGGAGAGGCTGATGACGTTGAGGTGATTCCCCGTGGAGTGTCAGAGATTGAGAGGCAAAATTATAGAGGTATATAAAATCATCAGGGACATGGATATTCTGAACAGCCATGTTCTTCTCCCAAGGATAGGGGAGTCCAGAACAAGACAGCATAGGTTGAAGGGGAGAGGGCGAATGATTTAGAAGGGACGTGAAGGTAAATATTTCACACAGAGAGTGGTGTGTGTACAGAAAGTGCAGTCAGAGGAAGTGGTCAAGGCGGGTACAATCACAGAAGGAATATTGGCCAAATGCTGGCAAATGGGGCTAAATCAGATTTGATATCTGATCGGAGAGAACAGATTGGACTAATGGGTCTGTTTCCATTCTGCATGACTCTCTGCTTCTATAAGAGGGATGATGAATAATTCTGAAAGGACCTTTCAAGTCGGAATTCTCTTCAGTGGAAGGTTATCGTATCTCTATGTTCACATTGATTGAAAGCTGCATTAGTTAAATATTTGACAAAGAAGTGAGTCATGCAGAATGGGACGCAGACAGGAAATTGGAGCTGAGACCACAACCTGATTAGCGACAATTTTAGTGCCTGGTGGAGAAGGCTCAAAGTATCCAATGACCCACTCCTGCTCCTCAGTCCCATGTTCCTGTGTTTCATTCAGCCCCTCAAACCTGCTAGACAGGTGCAGTTGGAGGCTACCTACTCCTGTAACCTGTTGCACAGAAACACAGGAGACCATTCAGCCCCTCAGTACTGTCCCACGCGGTTTGAAGTGAATTGGGAATGTAATTGGAAAACCCAGGCTGGGTATGAAAGAGGCCCCTCATCTCTCTTCACAGAGCTTCCCCTCTCTGCAACTTGTGCTTCATTTGATGGTCATGTTGTACACCCAGATTCAGTGTGAATACTGCCCCCATACCTGACTCAGGGATGGCTCACAAAATCCTCTGGTCTCCCTTTCTGCAACATTCAATAACAGAACATTCATGAAAATAACACCCACTAACTTTCCAATAACAGAATGGGAGAATATCAGAAACAGGGGCATGTTATTCACCCCCCAAGCCTGCCTTGCCCTTCACTAAGATCATGACTGATCTGCTCTTCGTCTCAAATCCTCTTTCATATCCAATTCTTCATAGCCCTCCACTCTCTGACAGGTAAATTTCCATCTTCATCCTCTTCAAATACGTTCAGTCTTCTCGCTCCTCGAACACTCTTGAGAAGAGAAATCCTGACATTCAATCCCACCTGTTTGAAGAAATCACTTGCTGCTCCTATAACATGGCCTATTGATGTGAACAAAAGAGGTTGAGACAAGGGTTCAGGTAAAAATGACTGGCCCCGATATCAAGGCAGTGATTAACTTCTGTTGACATAAAGGACCTTAACAAAACTGGACTTAGTGGGAATCAGAGTAACCTCTCCAGTGTTTGGGGTCAAACATGGCACAAAGGAAGATGTTCATCATCTCAGTCCTGGGTCACCTCTGTGGGAGATCCTCAGGGTAGCTTCCTCTTCACAAACATCTTCAGCTGCTTCATCAATGTCTCCCCGCCCCCACCCTCCACACCATAAGATCAGAAGTGGGGATGGTCGCTGAAGATTCTACAATGTTCAGAACATTTTGTCCCCCGTCACCTCCTGAACTGGTCTTTGTCCATGTGTAGCAGGATCCAGACTCCATTGAGCCTTGTGCTGTTAAAGTGTCCGTAACATTCATGTGATAGCACTTCCTGACACTGCACATTGCCACAGTAAAGTAAGAATTCATTCAGCACCTCGCGCTGGATTCACAGGAATATGAGGAAGCCATTCAGCCCATTGACACTGTTGAAGAAGAACAGGGACAGCCCATTCAGTGCCTCCAGCCTATTACTCAGGAAGGGAAGTAGTCTAGTGTGATGGGCCACACCAGAGCCCCTCAAAAATATTTGAAGGCCGTAGCGTAGATTCTAATGTTTTTGTATTTTAAAGGAAATGTAAAGTGTCTGTTCCAGATGCTGTGTGACTGGTCAAACTACTCGGTGTGAAGCAAATCACCATCTACTTAAAAACGAAAGAGAAAATGAAACCAAAGAAAGAGGAATTTAGAATAACGCAATTCTATTGGACAAGTTAACAGAACAATAGATCTAGGAACTATTACTAATGAACTGTTCCAATATCGGGAAATCCCATAAACACAGCCCTTGGCAAAAAGAAATATTCAGACACAGATTGTCACAAACATTTCTCCAATCGAGGAATTAAAAACAGCACCAAGAGAAATTTCAGAGAGGGTTGCAACCAGGAAAAAATCACTGAATCTTCCAACTCTGTGACTCTGTGGAGACCCCCATAATATCTGATGTCATTGAGAAACCAAAACCCAGTGATCCTAATCTGTGAGAGCTGGTCACACCCATTCAGGCTGCATTAAAATAAACACAAGGCCTCCCTAGCTGTTTACTCAAGTGGTCTTAACTAGCCAGCTTGGTAGCAATCGTTCAATCTCTCTTAAAATATTCCAGGACAAATTAACCTCTTAAAGCTGCGGCATTGTCACACTAGTCATGACAATGAGCTTTCAAACAGGAACCAGGGGAAACCAGTCAGGCCCTTGGCCCTGTCCAATCGGACGAGGTTGAAGCCAATCACTCCCTTGAGTCACTTACACAGGAACAGCAGAAGGCCATTCCCACCTCAATGCACTTATATGGGGGCAGAATGAGGTAATTGTTGCTGATTCGTGATGAATGTCTTATGCCCAAAGCGTCGATTCTCCTGGTCCTCGGATGCTGCCTGACCCACTGTGCTTTTCCTGCAATTGATGCTCTACTCTGATCTCCAGCATTGGCAGTCCTCACTGTCTCCTAATTGATGCTCTAACATGATGAACAAGTGGGGCAGAGGCTGCACAGACTGTCTGTTCCACGTTGTTCCTCTTGGCTCCGTTGTTTATGATACACATGTGGGACTTTAACGTGGTTTTCTAGTGGTGAGCAGGGAAGCCATATGTCTTGTGTGAAGTCTCAAGAAGGCATCTTCCACCTCCAAGAAGTCAGCCTGGTGTTCTCTATGTAGGGCTGAAGCTGGTGGGAATTGGTACCTGTTTCAGATGGAAGGTATTGTGGCTGCTGTTGGGGATTGTGAGCAAACTGACGTTCAGTACAGGGTTCACACACCGACTGCACAATAACGTGGGGAGAGTTAATTTAGGCATATAAACTATTAGGATAGTCACGTTAAACTGATAAATGGACTCTCTAAGTTCAAATAATGCTAGTCTTGTTCATGTTGGTCTTGTCTACTGCATGTCCTGTTCAGTGTAACCTTTATGTCTTACTCTGTCCAAGTCTATTTCCACCCTATGATCTGTCTGGCCATGCTTACTATGATCTGTCTCCACTGCTCATAAACAAAGTGTTTCCCTGTACTGAGATACACGTGGCAATCAAACAAACCAATCATTCCTGGGTAAAGTATACAATTTCTCTCCCTGTCACTGTCTGTTTTGGAAAAAAGTGATCGCTGCCACTCCTCGTGTTTCAGCATCACCATTTCCTCGTCTCTCACAGCTCTACACACTAAACACTCAGCTTATACACTCTATTCTCATGTTACCATCACCAGTGTCTGTGGTAAGGGAATCATTCCTTACAAAGGACATCAAATCTGTAGAGAGTGCCCCAAATGCTCTCTCAGCAAGGCTCTACAACAGCCGGAAGATGGCTTTACTTATGTACTTGAATCATCTTACTATGAAGGACAGCATACTATTGACTGCACCCATTACTTTCACCGGGTTTGATTCGGAGCAGCCAGCATAGACTTGTGAGTGGGAGATCATGCTTCCCAAATTTCTTAGAGTCCTTTGATGAAGTTACCAGGACATTTGATGAGGTTAGAGTGATAGACGTAGTCTCGATGGATTTCAGTAAGGCCTTTGATTAGGTTCCACATGGCAGGCTGCTCAGGAAGGTTACATCTCGTAGAATGCGGCGGGAACTGGCCAATTGGATACACAGTTGGCTTGATGGTAGGAAGCAAAGAGTTTAGTGGAAGGATGTTTGTCAGACCGGAGGCTTGGTCCATTACTGTTTGTTATCTATGATTTGGTTGAGAATGTACAAGGTATGATTAGTAAGTTTGCAGATGACATTAAAGTAATTGGGAGCATAATCAGTGAGGAAGTTTATCAGAAATTGCAGCAGGCCCTTAATCAGGTGGGAAATGAGCTGAGAAATGACAAATGGAATTTAATATAGAAGCGTGAGGTCTTGCATTTTGGAAACTCAAATCAAGGTAGGAGTTTCATGGTGAATGGGATGGTCTTAAGGGTGCAGTGGGTAGAGGGACTTTGGTGTTCAGGTGCACGGTTCTCTCAGAGTGGAGTCACAGGTAGACAGGGCAGTGAAGAAGGCTTTTGGCACATTGGCCTTCATCGGGCAGGATATTGAGTATAGAAGTTGGGACCTTATGTTGCAGTTACACAGGACTTTGGTCAGGCTGCACTTGGAGTATTGTGTTCAGTTTTGTCACCTTGTTATGGGCCGGATGTTATTAAATTATAAAGAGTGCAGAAGAAATTTACAAGGACATTGCCAGGACCCAATGGTCTGAGTTACAGGGAGAGATTGGACAAGCTAGGATATTTTCTTTAGCGTGTAAGAGACTGAGGGAGTCCTTATAGAGCTGTATAAAATCACGAGGGGTATGGTTAGGGTTAATGTCTCAGTCTTTTGCCAAGGTGTAGAGAATCGAGGATGAGAGGGGATCGGTTTAAGGTTAAAGGGGAAGGAATACAAGGGAACCTGAGGGGCCACTTCTTTATACAGAGGGCTGGTACGTGGATGATTTGCCAGCAGATGTGGTTGAGGGGGGTACATTAACAACATTTCAATGCATTTGGATAAATATGTGGATAGGAAAGGACTGGAAGGATATGACCCAACTGCAGGGAAATGGGGTGAGCGTGGATGGACATTTACAAGGTGGACTCGAACCCCTCTGTTAATTCAACCCAAACACCCAGAAAAGCTCGCCTCACCTTGTAATCTGTTAAAATAAGAGCGACACAGATCTCCTACATTCCACTATTTAAACAAAAATTATGAAGTTAGTTTCTTAACTTTAATAGTGAACACTAAACAACAAGTATTCGCAAATACAAGCCCCTCTTTTCTTAGCCACTTACTATCTGACTCCAACTCTGTAAAAATATGCTGTTCCAACAACCCACATATGAAACATTAAAATCTCAAGACCCTACAGTGTCCATCTTCCCCGCTGTGTTCACTCTTCCAGCTGCTGATCTCCCTGGGTCATGTTTTTTCTGTTGCAAGTAGGTTTACATGAACATGTATCTTTGATAGAGAGTGTTTGGGATGGTCAGTTAGCACTCCTGCTCTACAGCAGTTACTCGGCTGTTGAATGGCAGCAGCTCTCCCTCCAGTGTTCAAAATGCTGGATTTATATACGCCCCATGATACAATAATTCTCATAATTTGATTGCTGTCCAGCTGTCCAAACACTAATATTCAAATTCTGTTGGTTTCTGGTATCCTAAACATTATTTAACCTCTTTGGTTGCATTTGGATGGCTGTCAAAACAGCAACCAAAACTCAGGTATCCATTTCTCAGCTCATGGTGACATGTGGAACAGTGTGACCTTTAGGTGGCATCTGTGGCTTTAATTTCTATTCAACAAAACCCGATCTGTCTTAAAGTGCCCATACATGTGTTTGGCTTCATAACATATTCCTGCTTCAGAAAGTAAAATGAACAAGCAGAATGAAAAGTTGGCTACATTTCTTTTCCTCTAATTCTTCATCCCAATTATATGAAATACAAAAGTATTAATCTCAGTTATATCATTCATATTAATTCTGCACACCAATACAACACTGGAATAAGTCAAATCTTATCTGCACTGCTTTCCTTTAAATCCGCGAAAACCCATCTGCTATCACATTGTCGGAGCCGCAGCATGTACATTTTGTGAGTTTAAAGTTGGTAAGGTAAGACTCCAATTAAATAGTCTGATATTCTGGTCTTTAAATATTCCAAAAAATGCGAGAGATTTGTCGTTGTCCACAAACATCTCTGACAATTTGTTTGTCATATACACATTAAAATATTGTCAGGCCAGTGTGGAACATAATCATTCTTTTTCAACAATGGAGATTTTGCATTTTTTTTCTGGTGGATATTGAGTTTTTTCGACAAGTAGCCAATTAGCCATTCAATTCCATCATCCTCTTTCTGTATCAATACATCTCCGACCCCTATACCCCGAGCATCAAACACAATTTTCAAAGGTTTTAAAAATATTTGGTGTAGCTAAAACTGGTGTGGTGATTAATCCTGCTTTAAAATTCTCAAATGCCTCCTGGCATTTTTCTGTCCACCACAATTCTGTGTTCTTCTTTACTAAGTCCATCAGTGGTGCCAATACGCTGCTGAAGTTTGGAACAAACTTCTGATAGAATCCAATCAGTTCCAAAAATCGAAGCACCTCTTTCTTCGAGGATGGTTGTGGAAATTCCTCAAAGCCCTTCGTTTTTGTGTTCCATGGGGTCAACCTTCGATGTCCAATGTAATGTCCCAAGAACGTCACCTCTGCCTTCGCGAATTCTGTTTTCTTTAAGTTTATTACCAAGTTTGCTTCTTGTAATCGTTCAACATGCTCTGCCAACTGTACCGTGTGAGCTTTCAATCACTTGCTAAAGGTCACTACATCACACAGGTCAACTACACAATTTGTTCATCTGACCATAACTCTGTTCCTGAGTCACTAAACCTGGCTTAGTAGGGAATTCCTATCACTGGTGACAATACTAATACGTCATCCCCACAGGAAATTGTCAAAATTTCAGAGGTTTTATCTGCCACGTGCTTCATTCTTTGCTGTGCCCTTCAAGTGCTGTTTAGCGAACTCACCTACTCCATCTAATCTCTCCCTCACCTCACATACATAATCCGAGTGTGAGATCTCTGACTTCGGTCCTGTCAATTTATATTCAATTAATTCCAAAGGACCTCTCACTTCAAATATGAACTCAATGGAAGCAAACTGAGTAGATTTATTTGGGCAAATAATTTTTGTCTAATGGCAAACAATTCAATGAGACACCTTCATTCCAATCATTCCGGTAATCCTGAAAGTACACTGTTAATATGGTCTTCAGCGTCTGATGTTAACTTTCCAAGGCTCCCTGGGATTCAGGATGGGACGCCCTTGATTTAAAATGCTGTATGCCTAAGCTATCCATGACTTCCTTAAACAGCTGAGCGGTAAAATGAGACCTTGGTCTGACTGAATCTCTCTGCGGAGCCCACAGTGAGTAAAGAAAGCTACCAACTCCTCCACCTCCCTTTTTATCTTAACACTCCATAATAGAATTGCTTCTGGAAATCTGGTAGACACATCCATTATGGCTAGCAAATATTAGTTTCCAATTTTTTTTAGATAGGGGAGCTACACAACTCATCATAACCTACGTGAAATGTTCTTCGAATGCAGGAATTGGTAACAAAGGTGCTGGCTTTATTACTGCCTGTGACTTACCTACCATTTAGAATGTTTCACATGTACGTCAAAAAATAACCACGTCCGTGTGCATTACAGGCCACTAGAAATGCCTCTGTACCTTAACCTGATTCTTCTGTACACCTAGGTGACCCCCTGCAGTTATTTTATGTGCTACCCGTAACACTGTACGCTACCTCGAAAACAATCTGGTGCACTTCGGCCCATTTCCCTTCTGCACTAACCTATCAGGGTCTCCATTTTAATTTTAGCATTCTATCTTTAAGTTAATAACGTTCGACAATATATTCTGATTCCTTTTCTGTGTGTGTGTATGTGTATGTGTGTGTGAATGTGTGTGTATATATCTGTTATAAGTCCATGAGCCTTTCTGGACTAAACCCCTCTGCCTGATCCTCTGCCTGTTCAGGTTTTTCCTGCACCGTGACATCAAACAGGGGGTCAGTTCATCGAGCATCAACTCCTTTGTCTTTTTATTACGGTTTTCCTTCCTGCTGTAACTTATGACAGTGGAATCTTGTTACTATACAGTCTGCAAAAATACTGGGTATTTTTCTTTAAACTCTCCAATTCCCTAGTTTTCCTTTTGCCTTCTCCAACACAAGGGGTGCCACTCCCACCTTGGATCCTGTTAAATCGTTCACAAGAATGAACTATATTCCTGGAAATGACAGTCTGTTACTCACTGCCACTGTTACTGCCCCAACCTTGATTTGGCATTCCATCCTGATGTTACACAAGGGAATACTTAATTTCTAACCCCATTCCACAAATTGTCACGATCTTGATTAATATGACAGAAAGAGTGAAAATACTTTCATCTCTCACTATTCGAGGCCGAGAGAAAGTGAGGGCTACAGATGCTGGAGGTGAGAGTTGAAAAGTGTGGGGCTGGAAAAGGCAGGCAGCATCTGAGGGGCAGAAGAGTTGACGTTTCAGGCATAAATTCTTCATCAGGAAAGTGGGAGGTGGGGTAAGGGAGGGGGAAGGGGGCCGAGAAATAAATAGGAGAGTGGGAGTGGAGCTGGGTGTAAGATAGCTTGGAAGGCGATAGGTAGACGCAGGTGGGGTGTGATGGTGATAGCTCGGAGAGGAGGGTGTTGTGGATAGGTGATAGGACAACTAGAACCCTCAAACTAGAACCATCATCAACGTTGACTTCACCAAATTCCAAATCTCCCCTCCACCAACCTCTCCCATATCCAACCGTTCAACCTAGCACTGCCCTCTTGAACTGCCCTAACTGGCCATCTTCCTTCCCACCTACCGACTCCACCCTCCAAACCGATATATCACTATTACTCCAACCTACATCTTCTTATCGCCTTCCCGGTGACCCTCCCACCAGCCCAGCTACTACCCTCGTATTTATCTTTCAGCCCCCTTGTCTCCGCCCCCCCCCCCCCCAATTCCTGACGAGAGGTTTCTGCCTGATATTCAATTGTCTTGCTGTCTGGATGCTGCCTGATCTTTTGTGCTTTTCCAGCGTCTCTCTTCTCAACTATTAGAGACTGAGCAGATCCCACATCTCACAAAATTATAACTTCATGTCCTTCTCCCCCTGATCTTTCTAAGTAAACTTTATCTACAGAGGTGAATTCTTTCAGAGATCAGGTACCGACTCCATACCCAGACCCTGCCTCGTCTGTGCACTCTCCTGCAGCTCCTCAGCTCTACTTGGGGTCTCCTTTACCAGTTTCACTAATGCCACTGGCTTTGCCTCTTCTACCGCATCTTTCCCCAAAGTGCCTTCCTTCAACGACCATCACAGTGTGTCCCAGCTTACTTCAATGAAAACACCTTTTCCCAGTGCCCTCCTTAAACCATCAGCACTGTCATTTTCTGTGTTCCACTCCCTTATACTGAGAACACCTGAGGCCTTTCACCTCCTTTCAACCCCTTTGGGCTTCTTTTTTCACCTGTGGTAAACTATTGTGCGCTACTGTTTGCTTTGTAATGTGTGAACTTCCCTTCTCCCAATTTCTATCCCTCATTGCATGTAAATTCTCCCGGAAGCTAAATTTCATCTCATGCACCAATGCATATTTACCTGCCATTTCTGCCGCGCTTCTCGCTTCTTGAACTTTCTGTTCGTGCACATGAATTCTTACCATCTCTGGAAGTGAGTCTTTAAACATCTCCAGCATAATAATCTCCCTTCGAGCCTCACAGGTCTTATCTATTTTTAAGTCCAGCACACAACTATCAAAATGACTGCAGTTAATTCTTTCAGACTTAACATAAGTCTGACCTGGTTCCGTCTCTATTTTTATGAACCTCTGTCTACATGCTTCTGGTACCAATTCATAGCCAATCAAAATAGCCAATTTGACACCTGCATAATCTATTGATCCCTCATCTGACAGCGCTACACATACCTCACCAGCTGTGCCCACCAGCTTAGTCTGAACGAGCATTCCCCACAAGTTCACTGGACACGTCATCTGCCGAGTCATTTTTTTCAAATGAAATAAAAAAAGTTTTGACATTTTTCTCACCGAAATATGGCAAGGTACTAATATATTTGTATACATCCCGACGTTCTCCCTTCATCTCCATCCTGTTAATTCAACTTTCTTGTCTAATTCCCAACTTCTGAATCTCAAATTCTCTCTCTCTTTCTTTTTCCTCTCCTCTTTTTTCTCTCTCTGTTTCCGTCTCTTTCTTTATCTTCTAACTTCAGTTGCCATATTTGCAATTTAAGTTTTTTCTAACTCGACTGCACTTGTCTGTTTCTTTGATACATCAAATTGCTTGACCAAATCCATTACAATTTCAGCTTTCCTTTTGTCCCTGGTTAAACCCAATTCCAACCTATTTGCTAATTCTAAAAAATGTCCAGCTTCTGTCTTTCTAAACTTTCTTGGCAAATTTGGGAACCTCTTTAGTAATTTTAAAAGCCTTTTCCCTCACTTTTAATTTAAACAACCACCAGTAAACAAAATTAAACAGATTTTCAGACCGGTTTTATTTGAAGATCTAGGTCACTAATTGCAACGTGTTGGAATTTGCTGGGACATTTTGTACCTGAAATCTGTTCAAATCTGTCCCAGTCCATTACGGCATGGCCCCAAACTGTGTAGACATCTATGTCGAGCACTTCTGTTAATTAAAACCACAAACCCAAGAAAGCTCACCTCACCTCGTAATCTGTTAATACATGAGTGACAAAGAACTCCCAAATTCCACTAATAAAAGAAAAATAACAGTTTGTATGTATGCAAGTTAGCTCGCTGTGCTTGAAGGTTTGTTTTCTGATGATTCGACACGATGACTAGGTAACATCATCAGTGAGAGTCTCTGCTGAAGTGCTGGTGGTATGTTGCGCCTCTCTATTTATAGGTCTTGGGTTCTTAAGATGGGTGATGTCATTTCCAGTTCTTTTGTTTTACAAGAGAAGGTAGATAGGATCTAAATTGATGCGTTTATTGATGGACTTCTGGTCAGAATGCCTTTCCTCTCAGAATGTCCTTGCGTGTCTTCGTATATGTGTACTTTGTCTCAGTCAAAGTGGTGCCCTTCTTTGTCTGTATGTATGGAACATAGTGATAGTGCGTCCTGTCTTTTGGTGGCTAGTTGGTGTTCGTGTATCCGCGTAACACAACAACAGGACAGTTTCATTGGTGGAACAATGATTTTATATGCACTGTTTAATCAATGTGTGTGTGCAGATAAGTAACATTTTTCATATGTGCACAACACATTCTAAATGAATAACGGAGACACAGTTAACAAAAAGTGATGCATATGATGTAAAGAATTTATAAAACATTTAAACATCATTTGATTCTCATCTAAAATGATATGTTCCCTTTCTCTCAACGATCCCTCCTTTTCTGGAATTCTCCACTCCAATCTCTCCTTCTTATCAGGATGTGTTATAAATGCTTGCTTCTGGTGTCCCAACTTATTTCAGTTAATCCCCTTTCTACCAGAATTCAATATGTTGGCCTGTTTTATATTTTCCAAAGCTAGTGTCTGTCATATTATTGGAAATAAAAATTCTGGCATCAGAGCCAGCATTTGAACACATTGCTCTGTTGTCCATGCACTATACAAAGGACCACAGCGCACAGGAATTGCCAAAACATTGAGGGATATGCATCTACTTCTTTCGATGATCTAGTTTTCTCATTTTTCACATTTCCTCATCTATGTTGTCTCGCTCTTTCTCTCTTTGTATCTAGTTAAGAAATTTACCAATTATTCTTTGCGTCTCTTCTCTCAAAGCTCCTTCTTTCGGTTTATATCTATTGCTCTCTTCTTGATGTAATGTGATTATAAATGTGCAATGTAACTTCAAAGGCATGCGGGAGGAGCTGGCCAGAGTTAATTGGAAGGGGAGCCGAGCAGGGCAGACCATGGAACAGCAAAAGCAGGAATTTCTGGGGATATTTCGGAGGATATCAGAAATTCGTCCCAAAGGAGATGAAACATACTCATGGCAGGACAAGGCAACCATGAGTAATAAGGCATCAAACCAAAAAAAGAAACATACAATGTGGTGAAGATGATTGGGAATCCAGAGAATTCATTGGCTCTGAAACTCCATAAGGCTGCCATCACTGACACAACAGAGCTCTTAATCATGGTCAGGGAGAGAAACAGAGGAAACACATTCACTTTAAACACAGAAAATGGTATTACTCAAGGAAAAAGATTCAGATGAATTAAACAATTGATTAAAAACAGTTAATTGTTTTGCAGAATGTGTCAGATTGAAAGCATGACCCGGGAAGAGACCCTCAGCAGAATGACAGTATGAAAATGGAAGTGTTACCACATCAGAAACCAGAGTAGGTCACTGAGTACATGACTGATGGGTGAATGGGTCTCGATGTGAACTAAGGGACAGACAGCAGAATTGCATTGCAGATATTGCAGCTCAAAACTGCGTATTTATGTAGTGCTGTAGACTACAGCAGGAGAAGCAAAACAGCATTCAACCACAACCTGTAACTTTTAGCCTCGAATAATTTCCTCAGTCTGCCATTGCCATCAATACGATCTATGTTTCAGTAATGACTGTGGGTGAACATGACAGGGTCAGAACCACGTGAACCTAAACCTGATGCTCACCCATTAAAGCTACCACATTTGACCAACAGATCTGATCGAAGCTCCGCAATCCTGTCACATTCTGTCATAAATGGTGATGGATGATTAAACAAATGACTGGAGCAAAGGGCTCCACAAATATCCCCATCCTCAGTAATCGAACAGCTCTGCACATCAGTGTAAAAGACCAGGATGTGGTAGCTGCACCAACCTCAGCCAGAAGTGTGGAGTTGATGATCCACCTCACCGTCGCCATGATCGTCACAGAATCACAGATGCCCGTCTTCAACCAATTCAACTTGCTGTTCGTGACATGAAAAAACAGCTGAACACAGTACGTACGAAAAAGGCGATGGTCCCTGACCCCATTCCTGTAATAGGACTGAAGACTTGTGCTGCACAACAAGCCGTGTCCCTGGGGAAACTGTTTCATTCCAGCTCCAACTCTGACATCTCCCTGGTAATGTGGAAAATTACTCAACTATGTTCAGTTCCTAAGAGGATTATAATTACAATCTGACCAGTTACCTCCCCCTCAGACCCACCTCGACAGTCAAATTGGTGGGAGTTCTTTTTGACAGAGTTATCAAACAGCACAGAAATAACCTGCTCAGTATGATTTCAGATAAGTCCCCATGTAGAGATGGTGCTACTGTGGAAAGGTCACTGGATTACTAATCCAGACCAGGCTAATGCTCTGGCAGCTGGTGTAAATTAAACACAATTGACAAAATATTAAGATGCAAAATCTGGTGTCCGTAAATAGTGACCTTCAAGCCAATGTCGATTGTTCACACCAATTTGCTTCACAAATGTCCTTTTAGAAAATGAATCTCCCGTGCTTTCCTGGTCTGGCCTAAACGTGACTGCAGACACACAGAATGTGATAAACTCTTCAATGGTCTCTGAATCCGCCAAACAAGACATTCTATTGTATCAAACTGTTCCGAGGTCTAAAGGATAAAACCGGACAGAACACCCGGCCCCAGCCTCAGTATCGGAAAAAGGGAATGAGAAACACAGTCCTGTTGACCCTGCAGAGACCTCCTTCCGAACATCTGAGAGCTTGTGACAACATTTACAGACTACATAGAAACATCGGGAATGGAGTAGGTCATACAACACATTGAGCCTTCCCCATTCCAGTTCATGTTCAAATATGTACACACTGCACTTTTCCCACACACTGTACACATCCCTTAATGTGATTAACTGTGGGAAGCTATAAAGTAGGAAGTGCACTCGTCCCTTCGGTCTGTCGAGTTTCCTACCCAATTCAATATAATGATACCTGGCCCTTTATTTCCATATCGTTCTCCTTCTCTCCAACCATTCCTTTACTGTCTCTACGTCCGTATTTATTTTCAGTGTCTTGGCTTCCAGGTTCGAGTGCATTCCCCAGGTTCACCAGTCGCTGAGTGCAGACATTTATTGTCATCTCATTGCAGAATGGTCTGTCTGTACCTAATACTGTGGACCCTTGTTTTAGATACCACAGCCAGGGGAATTATTATCCCTGCTTCCAATCCATCTCACCCTGTCAGAGCTTGATATATCTCACTGAGATCTCCACTCATTTTCCTAAACCCCATAGAATACAGGCCCAGTCGCCCCAAACTCTGCTCCCACAACAAGCCTGTCATCACAAAGATCGGTCTGGTCATCCTTTACTGCTCTCCCTCAATGTCAGGTTTGTCCTTTATTATGTACCGAGACCAAATCTGCACAGAATACTGCACAGTGTTTGAGATAGGGTCACACCAAAGCCCTCTACAGCTGCAGTAAGACACCCTTACTCCTGGACTCAAATCCCCCTGAAATGAAGGTCAGCACATCATTGATCTTCCTATCTGATTTTTGCTCCTGCAATATTGTTTTCAGTGACTGGTGTACAGGGAGATCCAGATCCATAGCAATGTTGCAGCTCCCCACTTGGTAGGTCTATGTGCACTGGGCAGCGTGTGAATGCCATTCCCAGTATTGCCTTGTGGGTTCAGACCTCACTGCGCTGCAGGGACCTCGAAGGGCCGCGCAGAAGGAACCAACAAAAAGGCCCATACGTCGCTTTTTAGATCAACATGTTTCAAATAATCCCTTTTCAAATGAAAAGCTGCCAATCTCTTGTTCCCACTAAAGGGTACACCGTCACCTCTACCCACCTTGCTCTCCTTCTGCCACGTATTTGCCCATTCACTCCTCTTGTCTTAGTCACCTTGAAGCTTTTTTACAACCTCCTCACCCACTCGCAATCCAACATTCTTTCGTTCTCTCAGCAGGTTGGGATATATTGTATTTGATTCCCGCAACCAAATGTTTAATGGGTATTGTGAACAGATGGGACCCGAGCACCGTTCCCTGTGATACCTCAGCAACCTTCCTCTGTTCAAAAAATCTGGTTTTTCAATTAATTTATTTTGTGAATCTGGGTGTGACTGGCTGGGCCGGCATTTATTGCCTCTCCCTGGTTGCCCCTTGAGAAGGTGGTGGTGAGCTGCCTTGTTGAACCGCTGCAGACCACTGTGGATTCAGTGACAGTAACACCATTGAATGATAATGGGCAAGTTTGATTGTATTTTAGTGGTGATGGTCACGGTCTGGCATTTGTGTGACGTGAATATTACTTGCCATTTGTCAGCCTGGATACTGTCCAGATCTTGCTGCATTTGGACATAGACTGCTTCAGTATCTGATGAGCCACAAATGTTGCTGAATATTGTGCAATCATTGGCGAACATCCACACTTCTGACCTTAGAATAGAGGCAAGGTCATTGCTCAAGCAGCCCTGAAGATGTATGGACCTAGGCCACTGCCCGAGGGACTCCTACAGACTTGTCCTGGAGCTGAGTTGACTGACCTTTATCAACCATGACCACCTTCCTACATGTTAGGTATGATTCCAACCAGCAGGGAGTTTCCCTCTGATACCCATTGATTCCAGTTTTGCTAAGGCCCCTTGACACCATACTTGGTCGAAGGCAGCCTTGATTTAAAGGGCTATCACTCTCACCCCACCTCTGTAATTCAGCTCTATTGTCCATGTTTGAACCACGGTAATGAGGTCAGGAGCTGAGTGGCCCTGGTGGAGCCCAAACTGAGCGTCATTGACCAGGGTATTGCTGGGCAGGTGCTGCTTGAAAGCACTGAGACCTTTCACCACTTTACTGATGATCGAGAGTAGACTGATAGAGTGGTAATTGGCCGGATTGGATTTGTTCTGCTTTTTATATACAGGAGACACTTGGGATAATTTTCCACATAATCGGGGAAATGTAATTGTTGTAACGGTATTGGAACAGCTTGGTGAGGGCAGTGACAAGGTCTGGAGAACAACGTTTCAATACTATTGACAGAATGTTGTCAGAGTATGTACCCTCTAGGGTATCCAGTATCTCCAACTGAATCTAGATATCGCATGGAGTGAATCAAATTGGTTGATGACTGGTAACTGAATTGTTGAGGACCACTGGAGGAGGCTGAGGTGGATCACCACTCAGCACTTCTGACTGAAGATTGTTGCGAATGCGTGAATATTATCTTTTGCACTGAAGTGCTGGGCTTTTCCATCATTAAGGATGGGGATACTTGTGGAATCTCCTACTCCGACGACTTGTTTAATTGTCCATAACTATTCTCAACTAGAAGTGGAAGGACTGCAGAGCTTAGATCTGATCCGTTGCTTGTGGAATCACTTCGCCTGTCTGTCACTTACTGCTTGTGCTGTTTGGCACACAGGTAGTCCTGTTTGGTGACTTCATCAGGCAGACACCTCATTGTCAGGTATGCCCAGTGCTGCTCCTGCCATCCTGCACACTCCATTGAACCAATGTTGATCCTCTGGTTTGATGGTAATTGTTGTGAGGAGGATATGCCAGGCCATGAGGTTGTGCTGGAGTACAATTATGCTGCTATTGATGACCCACAACACATTATCGAAACCCAGACTTGAGCTGTTCGAAGTCTGTCCCAGTTAGCACGGGGATAGTGCCACCTAAAATGGTGGAGGTTATTCTCAATGTGCAGGTGTGACTTTATCTCCACAATGACTATGCAGTGGTCACTCTTACCCGATACTGTCATGGACAGATACTTCTGCAACTGGCAGATTAGTAAGGCTGTGGTCAAATATGGCTTTTCCCTCTTGTGGGTTCCTTCACCACCTGCCGCAGACCGATTTGAGAAGTTATATCCTTTCGGACCCAACCAGCTCAATCAGTAATGCTGCTGCTGAACCACTCTTTTTGTGGACATTGACGTCCCTAACCCAGAGTACATTTTGTGCCTTTGTCACCCTCAGAGCTTCCTCCAAGTGTTGTTAAGCTTGGAGGAGTAATGACTCATCAGTTGGAAGAGGCTGGTGCATGGTAATCAGCAGGAGGTTTCCTTTCCCATGTGTAAACTAACGCCATGAGACTTCATGGGATACAGAGTCACTGTTGAGGACTCCCAGAGCAATTCCCTTCCAACTGTATCCCACTGTGCCACCACTTCTGCTTTGTCTGACCTGCTGGTGAGACAGGAGATATCCGGGGAAGGTGATGGGGTGTCAGGGATATAGTCATACTCACAGAATCTTACCTTAAATACAATGTCAGGCTGTTGCTCCACGTGTCTGTTTATTTCTATTCACTGTTTCTTGCCTGCTGTCCCATTCTAGAAACATGACCATATATTTGCCCCAATCCACTAAGATTTGAATTTGCAAATTAGGCTGGGAGCTTTATCAACATTTTTCTGAAAATCCACGTATTTTACATCCATTCTTTCTCTTTCATTTGTCTCCCAGTCTGTTTCTCAAACATAATTCCCATTTCATAAATCTATGTTAGTGTTGTCTATGACCATTACTTTCAGTCCCAATGATTTCTCCCAAACCATTTATTTACTATGTTCTGTGTTCCATGTACTATTTCGTTTTCCAGACCAGACTTGGTTTTCCTGGTATTGTCAGAAAGTTCTGGAAAGACAGAACTGAAGTTGTGGATTCATAGTTTTGCCATTTCCCTGTTTCCCATTCTCCATTCTCTGGTTTCAAACTGGAAAGAAACTGCACTGTTTTTTCATACTTCTCACATTGACATAATTTGACAAGCTATAACAGTTCACTCTTATAACCTTGTGAACATTATCTTCAGAAACCCATCAATTCCTATCTTAAGCTGCTCAGCTCCACATCAGACACGCACAGGAGCATAGTCTCTACCAACAGAAATACAGCACGATCTATATTAGTCCCACTTTCCAACACCAGGCACATAGCCTGGAATGTTATGAAAGTTCCAAATGCTCGTCCAAGTACTTTTAACGTTGAGAGGTTAGCCGTGATAATTCCCCACTCAGGAAGTACATTCCAGACCTCAACACCCTCTGGGTGAAAAAAAGTAATCTTTAAATCCTCTCTGAACCTCAAACCCTTCACTTTAAACGTGATGTCCCTTGTTCTTGACCCTCTGTCTAGAAGGAACTGTTGTTGTCTGTCCAACCTGTCCATGCCCCTTGTAAACTTATCCTTCTGAATCACATCCCCCTCAGCCTCTCCGTCCAATGTAAACAACCCGAGCTTATCCAGCCTCTCTCCATCGCTGATATGCTCCATCCCAGGGAACATCCTGGTGAATCCCCTCTGCAAACCCCTCCAGAACAATCACATCCATCCTGTAATGAGGCTCCCAGAACGACATACAGTACTCCAACGTGGACTAAACCAAGCCCTGTATAGCACTTATAATCTACTCCCTGCTTAATAAACGCTACACCTAAGGTTCAATTCTCAACTAGTCTATTACCCTGTTCAGTCACATTCAGGGATGTGTGGAGAAATACCCTCTGACCTTCCTAGTGTGCTGCCAATCATTGTGTACACCCCATGTCTGGTTCCTGCTTCCAAAGTACATCACCTCATATTTATCAGGATCGCATTCCATCTGCCATTAATCTGCCCATCTGATCATTCCACTTGTATTTTCCCTGTAAAATCAGAACTTCCTCCTCAATGCCAACCATTCGGCCAATCTTTGTGTCAAACACAAACTAACTTATCACAATTCCCACCCCTCCACCCACTCCGCCTCCAGATTCACATCTATACCATTTATGAATGCTACAAACAATAAGGGACACAGCACTGATCCCTGTGGTACACCAGGGAACACTGGTCTCCAGTCACACAAACAGCCTTCTCCCACCACCCTCTGTCTCCTGACACTAAGACAAATTTCGTTGTAACTTTTCAAGTTATCCTTGATACTCTGAGATTTTACTTTATGTTTTTCAGTTTCCCATGTGGAACTTTGTCAAAGGCCTTGTTGCAAATCTAAATAAGCGACCTCCTCAAACTAATTCAATCAAATTCATTAGATGTGACTTCACTCTGATAAAGTCATGATGGTTATCCCTGATCAAACCTTGTGACTCTGATTGGAGTTCGATTTTCTCCTTCTCTATTTTCTCCAGTAGTTTCCTGAACAGTGATCTAGTACTCGCTCATCTATAGTTACCTTGGCAAATCTCTACCACCCTTACTGTGAAGTGGAATCATATTAGCTGTTCTCAAGTCCCTCTGGCACCTCCCCTGTGGTCAGATTCCAATTAAAGTTTCCTCCCTTGACTCCAACATTATCCAGACCTGTGGATCGGTCCAATTTTATACCAGACACAGCCTCACACCCCCGCTCGTATTTTACATCAATCTGTTCAAGAGCTTTCCAGTCCATCTTCTCGAATTCTGTACCTGCATCCTCCTTCTCCCAAGTAAAACAGCTGTGATGTTTACATGTAACAATCTATCAATGTTCTCCGGGTTGACACACTGATTGCCCCCCTTTGGTTTCTAATGGATACTAACTATTTGCTGATTATTCTGGTCTACTTGCCCTTGTAGAATACCGTGAGATTCTCCCTAATCTCGCCTGCTTGCCCTTCTCCATGTCTCTCTGTTATTCAGTCCCCTCTATGTTCCTAAGTTTCTAAGTTTCACTACAATCACCTCTCATCTTTTGAAATTCGAGATCACAGGCTGAGTTTCCCCATCAGACGATCTTGCCATTATATGGATTAATCTGGAGAATACCTTTCGCAGTTCCTCTGTAGTCAGTATATTCTATCTTAGATTGGGACTCCAAACGGTACGCAATACTCTAAGTTTAGACTCAGCAACACTGTATGCAGCTGGTGCACGACATCTTCTATATTCCAATTACATTCACATGAATGTAAACCTAATTTTTAGTTTCCTATTTGCATGCGTTCTTCCCAATTCCTTTCACTTTAACTTTCCTTATGATGTTAGTGGGAGAGTTCTGAATGAAAGATCCTCCTGAATATCCAACAATACGTTATCCACTAGCTCCTTGTTGCCTACGTCCACAAGAATCATCTTCCAACCATTCCAAAAAATGTTTGCCACTTATGGTTTTCATTTCATCGATGCATTATCATCCTCCCCAGTTTTCCAATTACCTTCCATATATCCAGTAACACGTTCTTTGTAATTCAGCCCAAGAGACACCCGACCGCGGAGTTAACTGATCGGAAGTTCACCACTCTCCATCTTCATCCTTTCTTAAACGGTTGGATAATATTTATAACTTTTGCCATATCCAGATTGGCTAAACATCTTTCCGGAATGTATTGGAAAATAACGTGATAATCTGCGATGCATTCAATATGCCGTTTGCTGCTTCCTCTGGAATTCTTGTATGAAGTACATCTGATCTGTCAGATTTATAGATACTCAATCCAGCTTTCTTTTCAAAGATGACCTCAACACTGATAAGAATGGTCTTAGACTTTACTTACACAAGTCCCATGGTCACTTGGTATTTCTGGGAGAATTTCTGGATATTCTGCCTTGAAGATAGACCCAAAGAAATTGTTTCTTTCCCCTGTGATTTCTCTGTTCTCTACAATAAATTACCCTGTCCGCACACCTACTGTTCCACATTTGACCTTGTTTTTAGTTTTGTTTCATACACTGATGTACTTTTTTTTAAAGCAGTCTTTATGTTTTTTTAGCAGTCTTTATGTTTCTCTTCAGCAGTCTTTATGGTTTTCTTTGGCAATCTTTATGTTTTTCTTTTGTTTGCATGCTGTTTCGCTTTCTGATTTCCTTCTCATTTTCTTGGTCATCCTTTACTGGGTCTACATTTCTCTGAATCCACTGGCTTACAACAACACTTGGCATTTTTCTAAGCTGCCTCCTTTGACCTAATAGGTAGTTAAAGGTGAGGCTGAAAGGGTTAGGTCGGAGAGGAGGGTGGACCAGATTGATGGGAAGGAAGATGAACACATTGGAACGTTCAAAAGGGGGAGTGTGCTGAGTTGGAATATTGGACTGGGATAAGGTGGAGTTACGGGAAATGGGGAAACTGGTGAAATCTACATTAATTCCCTGTGGTTGGAGTGTCCCAAGGCAGAAAAGGAACCTTTCTTCATCCATGCTTCGGGTGGTTAGGGTTTGGTGATGGAGGAGGCCCAGGACTCTCATGTCCTTGGCAGAGTGGAAAGGGGCATTAAAGTGTTTAGCCACAAGGTGGTGGAGTTGGTCAATGTGGCTGTTCCAGCGATGTTCTCTGAAATGATCCACGTATGTCTCGCCAATGTAGAGAAGACCACACTGAGTTTAAAGGATGCAGTAGATGAGGTGTTCTGTCTCCCTTCATCACCTATCACTTTCAACACCACCTTCATCTACCTATCACATTCCGAGCTAACTGCCTCCTGCCACATCCCCTTCTCATTTATCCCTCAGCTCCCTTGACCCAGAAGCCTCATTCCTGATAAAGGGTTGTGCCCGAAACGTCAATGCTCCTGCTCCTAGTACACTTACTGACTGTGCTTTTCCAGCGCCACTGATCTCCAGCAGCTGCAGTGCCCACTTTCTCCTGACACCTTCAGGGCTTGCATGATTCAGATTTATAACAGTTACTTCAAATAAAACAAACACTACCGTGTAATCAAACAGCAGAAAAGAAAAACAATACATTGTGGTCACTGTTCCCAAAAGGTCCTTTACAGCAAAGTTTTCAATTATCTTTTCTGATCATCCAACATCAATTTCTAAATAACCTGATCTCTAGCTCAGTGCTCGACAAAATGTTAATGCCATCATCTAACACATGCTCATGAAATCCATTTTTCCCAGCATTAGCATTCAGTTGGGTTAACACAGTTTAGATATAATGTAAACAGGACATTATTACTGCAGTACCCACAAATGTGTATATCTCATTTTCCTGTTTTATAACATGTCCAACATTTGTATTGCAGCTTTCACTTTGATATCTAACTCCCATCAATGTTTCCTTCTGCCTCCTGTTTTTATGCTCCACCTTACAAGATTCTGTAAAACCTGAGTGACGTGGACTTTGGGGAGATTAGTCGTAGAGATCATCACGCCACATCATTTATGATCTTCTTAAGCATCATTGTGACATTTTCTCTAGATTTCCCGTTATCCTAGTGGAGTAGAGAAGAACAATGATCATTCAACAATGCTCTATATTTGCCCCAGCGTGCTGAGAAGCTCTAACCTGGGTGGGAACCTTACAACAGGCTGGTAAAGCATTGCTGCTGCTGTACAGGATCTTAGTGAGTTCACATCTGGAGTAGTGTGTACAGATTTGGTCTCTATAATGAACAAAGGATGTTGTTATGTTGGAAGCAGCTCAGAGATGGTTCCCTCAGCTGATTCCTGCAATGAAGGTGCTAGCTTATATCGAAAGGATGATCAGGTTGATCCAATAGCCATTGGAGTTTACAAAAATGAAAGAAGATCTTACTTCAACATAGATGACAGGAAGGTGTCAACAACTGAAGAGAATTACACAGATAGTGGGGGAATCCATTCCGTTCTCCAGCCTGATACACACGAACAACAGAAGGATATTCAGGCCTTTGACACTGTTACACCAGAATAGGACGAGGCTGTTCAGCCCCTGAAGCCGAATGTATATTTCCAGGAGGACAGGAGGAGGCCAATCAGCCCCGTGATTCTATAACACTGGACCCAGAGTAGGCCATGCAGCACCTGTATCCTATTACACAGCAACAGGATCAGCCCATTCAGCCATCTCAAGTCCGTAACATAGGAACTGAAAGCGGTCACACAGTGACTGGAGATTTGTTACACTGGGATAACAGGAGGCCATTCAGACCCACTGAGTCTGTTGCAAGAGAATTGGATAAGGATAAAAAAAATCTGAGACTTATTTCATGAGAAAGGAGGAGGTAATTCAGACACGTGTCTGTTGTGTGGGAACAAGAGAAGACCAATCGCTCCCTTGGTCCCATCTCTGGGATACATGAGGAGACCGTTCAGTATCTTCACCTATTATGGAGAAATATGAGAAGACCCATCAGACCCTCAAAATGTTACACAGCAACGGGAAGATTCCATCATCCCCCACCCCTCTAACGCATCAACAGGAGGTGGTCATTCTGGCCTTGGAGATGACAACTTGGGAACCCCAGAAAGACTTCATCCCATCGATTTTGTACACCAGCAGGATGTTGAGTCCAGTCAGCCACACATACCGCTTATGTAGCAACTGGATCACATCTCTTAAAACCCTTTTGCCCATCAAACAGGAATTCAAAGAAAACGTAAAGGGTTTAGAAAGGGAAAAACTTATAATAACTGAATACATTAGGGAGTAAAATGTAACAATAAAGTATTGTAATTTAAGGCAAATTATTCGAACCCATTGTTGTGGACATTTGCAAACGTAAACCACAATCCATCGGAGTCAACATGGTTTTACAAAGGATAAATCATGATTGAAGTGTTTTCTTGATTTCTTTAAAGATGTGACAAACAAGGTGGATAGTGGGAATCCTGGAAATGGAATATATCTGGTCTTCGTGAAGGATTCAGATACGTCACTTCTCCAAAGAGTGAGTGGTAAGACCAGACAGCATGGGTTTAGAAATAATTTATTGGTTTGGATGGAGGATTGGATAACTAACAAAATGCAGTCAGATGAATAAACTGTGTCAATTTCTATTGGAAAATGCAATTTGTTGGGTGTCATAGATTTCAGTTCTCATGCTTCAACCATTTGGGATCGATATTATTACTCGGTTGACGGGATAGAAAATACTATAGCTACATTTTCAGATGACACTAACATTGGTGGGAAATTACTTCGGAATGATGATGCAAGAGATTTAAAAACTATATGAATAGATTGGGTGAATGGGCAAACATTTGGCAATGAAAATTAAAGTGGATAAATATGGGGTTATTCAAGTTGGCCAGCCTAATAAAAAGGCAGATGATTATCTAAATGGAGAGAAACTTCAAAGTGCTTAAGTGCAGAGGGAGCTGGGTGTCTGTTTGCATATCACAGAAAACTTGCTTGCGGGTACTTGAAGTAATGAGGAATGCAAGCATAACTTCAGCGTTTATTTATAAAATGATAGAGTAGAAAGGTAGGGAGTGTTGCTGTAGCTATGCAAGGTATTAGTGAGGCTGCAAGTGGAGTACAGTTTGGGTGTCCTGCAGAATGAGGTATTTCCATTGGAGGCAATTCAGAAGAGCTTCATTAGATTGATTCCATATTTGAAGTGTTTGTCTTATGAAGAGAAATTGAGCAGTTTAGGCCTATACTCTCGAGTTTATAAGAATGAAAGGAGAGCAAATTGAGGTCTGTAAAATGCTAAACGTAATTGAAAGTGTAGCTGTTGAATGGATATTTTTTCATGTGGCGCAATCTACAATAAGACACTACAGTTTGAGGATCGAGAGAAAGTAGGGATGTCGAACAGAGGCCGCGATGACACCAGCCATGAACGTATTCCATGGCGGAGCAGTTTCGAAGGGTTGGATTCCTGACTGATTCTCCTTGTTCATATTCAGCTTTACGACTGTGTTACACAGTAATGGGGGAGGATTATGTATCAAACAGGAAGCAGGTACTCCGGATAAAACAGTCCAAATCAGTTTGACACAACGTCACCAGTGGAGTCACACAGTGACCAGTGCTGGGTCCTCAACTATTTACAATCTATATCAATGATCAGGAGGATGGAACAGATATACAGATACTGATTTTGGTCATGTTGCTGTGATAAGCAAGAGAGTAAATTATCAAGAGAGAGTGGAGGGTCTACTGATAGATACAGAGAGGAAAAGGCAATGGAGAATAATTTGGCAGCTGCAATATAACATGATATAATCTGTCATTTCATTTACAGGAATAATGGAAGGCAGTATGTTACTGAAATGGAGAGGGATTACAGGGATTAATGATACTGTGTACTGGGGGGTTCACTCAGACCCGTTCAGACATGGGAGGTTTTGCTCCATCCCTGATCATCTGCTCCTTGATGCTCCAAGTGACCCCATTGCTCTCCGTACACATGAAATGTTTTGAAGTGTTTGGTTGGTGATGGGGGATGCTATTTTTAAACGTGTATCAAGGGATGGCCTTTATCCAAGATACATTCATTCTTTTATACATAAAGATCTGAAGACGATGGGAATGGCTGCCTGCTTGTGAATGAAGAGGCTGTGGCTGCAGTGAGGACAGGGCTATTCACCAACACGATGTACTGTGATGGGCACGCTGCAAGATTAATACAGACAGTGCTCCTTCAGTTCCTCTACCTCTCCCCATTGACACGGCTACTCCGCAGATACCATGTACACCATCGGGAATCCCATTATACTGGTTACACCCGGCAGCTCCCTGCTGAGGGTGAAACAATGTATTTACCTCATCCACCATTTTTATCCTCCGTCACTGAATGGTTACATTGATGGCAACATACTGGGGGATGATGGATAGGTCACCCAGTCCTGTTTGAAAGTTCCAGAACATAGAAGTTGAATGAAACTGTGACCCGAACAGCCACTGGCAGCACCATCCTCCCCCTGGTGTGAAGCTGCAGGACATGTTAAAGGAGGTGACACCGCTCTGTGACCAGCTCCTTGTTCAATCAGTGTCCTCTCACACTCTGCTCCTGAGTTAAGTGGAGCTTGGGAAGCTGTTCCTGGAAAATCCGGGGTGGACACAGCAGATCCCTTTCCCCACACACACTGCGTGGTTTCAAAGCTTCCCCTCTCTGCAACCTCTGCTCCATTTGTTGTTAATGTTGCAGATCCAGATGTTGTAATGACAGTCCCCAGGCTCCATCCAAAGTTGGGTCACCAAATCCAAAGGTCACCCTGAATATCTGAGGCAGCTCAGAGCACAACCTCCAGCAAACCATCCCCAGCTGCTGCACTAACATTTCAATAACAGGAGTCAGTTAGAAACCCCTCGTCTATAAGTGTTGTGGACCAGATCAGATTCCCGCAAAATATAATAAGAAGGCCGCTAAGACCCAAACCTTTCCTTATTTTGAATATAGATGTGAAGTATGCTTTCCAGATATGTTGTGACTGGTCAAACCACTCGACGTTAAGCAAAACATAATCTATTTAAATGCTTTAGTTAAAATACAATCAAAGAAAAGAACATTTCCGGATGGCTGAAATGTTGGAACAGTTACACAAACAATAGATTCCGTACCTTCTTGGTATACACCGCTTGGCACAACGATATATTCAAATACAGATTCTTACATGCAGTTTTCTGATCCAGGAGAAATCAACATCAACAGAGATCTCAGAGAGAAAAGCAGCTGGGGGACCTGTATTGAAACTCCGAACATATTTGGGATCCCCAGCAACTTCTGAATGCTGCAGCTAAAAACAAAACGAGGAAACCTGGTCTGGGAGAGCTGGCCACTGCCCTTCCATTGTTATCACCATTTTAATAAAACCTAAAGGCTTTCTCAGTTATTTACTTAAACTGTTTTCAGACAGAAATTCTTCACCTCTGCCTTAAAAACCTCTCATCAAAAAAAAACTAAGATAAAGTAATCTCAAAGTTTGGGAGAAGATTTGTATCTCGGGTGCTCGTTGTTGTGGTTCTGTTCGCCGAGCTGGGAATTTGTGTTGCAGACGTTTCGTCCCCTGTCTAGGTGACATCCTCAGTGCTTGGGAGCCTCCTGTGAAGCGCTTCTGTGCTGTTTCCTCCGGCATTTATAGTGGCCTGTCTCTGCCGCTTCCGGTTGTCAGTTCCAGCTGTCCGCTGTAGTGGCCGGTATATTGGGTCCAGGTCGATGTGATTGTTGATAGAGTCTGTGGATGAGTGCCATGCCTCTAGAAATTTCCTGGCAGTGCTTTGTTTGGCTTGCCCTATAATGGTAGTGTTGTCCCAGTCGAATTCATGTTGCTTCTCCTCTGTGTGTGTGGCTATCGAGGATAGCTGGTCGTGTCGTTTCATGGCTAGTTGGTGTTCATGGATACGGATCGTTAGCTGTCTTTCTGTTTGTCCTATGTAGTGTTTTGTGCAGTCCTTGCATGGGATTCTGTACACGACATTGGTTTTGCTCATGTTGGGTATCGGGTCCTTCGTTCTGGTGAGATATTGTCTGAGAGTGGCTGTTGGTTTATGTGCTGTTATGAGTCCTAGTGGTCGCAGTAGTGTGGCTGTCAGTTCGGAAATGCTCCTGCTGTATGGTAGTGCGGCTAGTCCTTTGGGTTGCGGCATGTCCACAAGCTAGGGACACAGCCAGGCAGAACGGATTCAGGATGATCCAGGTAATGATTACAGACGCTCACAGCAGACTACACAAATACAGACAAGAAATTGCGCGTTAAAACCGTTAATTTCAAAAACCACCAATCAGGAAAGGACCTGGACCATAGAACAGGCCGTCGCCATAGGACAGAACAGGTCCACACACCGCAAAAAAAAACGTCACTAAAAGAAAAACTGGTCAAACTAACACACAACGAAGAGGACACCACAATACACACCTGGGTTAAAAACCTCTCCCACAGACAGCTCACACACAAGGAAAGAACAAAACTGGCTAATGGGCTCAACTACAACCACAGGGACGCCAAGACAGCAGACTTCCTAGCAGCACGAGAATGCACACTCAGGAACAATGGACTGACAGAAGAGACACAACAAACAGTGAGACAAAATATCGTACATCTGATAACTAGAAAAAGACAAACACAACCTCAACACCAAGGAGAGGGAAGCACTAAAATCACTAAGAAATGATAAGAACATAATCATACTACCAGCAGACAAAGGCAGAATGACGGTCATCCTGGACAAAGCAGAGTACATCCAAAAAGCACAACAACTACTTGCAGATATCAACACCTACCATAGGCGGGAGTTTGACCCCACCCCACAGCTCTCTAATAGGATAAACACACTCAGGAATCTACAAAAAAGCGGACAGATAACCAGGTCTGACCGACAAAGAATGAAACCTGAAAGCAACAACACCCCCAGATTCTATGGACTACCCAAAGTGCACAAACCAGACATCCCACTCAGACCCATAGTATCACTACCAGGGACACCATCACACAAACTGTCCAAAGAATTACAGCAGAAACTGAAACACCTGAACAGCGGATCCAGACAATCTATACAATCGACACAGGAATTCTTGGACATCATCAGAAATAGTCACATAGACAAGGAAGACACTCTGCTCTCATTCGATGTAACGGCACTCTTCACCTCTATCGACAAAACCCAAGCCAGAGAATCAATAGCCAACCCTTCTAGACAGACATAACAGACAACAGGACGTTAAATCTATCAACAAAGACGGCATACTTAAACTACTGGACTTGTGCCTCACAACACACTTCACATTCAACAACCAGATGTACGAACAAATCAACGGAACACACATGGGCTCACTGATCTCTGGAGTCATAGCAGAAGTGGTAATGCAAAAGTTAGAACAAACAGTCTTACCGCAAATTCAACCCACACTCTGGGTCAGATACGTGGATGACACCTTTGTAATAATTAAAAACACAGAAAGAGAGAACACACACCAGATCATCAACGCCACACTCACAGGAATCCAATTCACTAGAGAGGAAGAAAAGGACAACCAACTCCCATTCCTAGACGTGGTGGTACAGAGAACACCAAACGGAGAATTCACCACAAAGGTTTACAGGAAAGATACACACACAGACCAAGTCCTAAACTATGAAAGCAACCACCCCAACACACACAAACGAAGTTGCATCAAGACACTATTCAAAAGTGTCACAACACACTGCAGCACACCAGAACTGCAAAAAGAGGAAGAGGAACACCGATACAAGGTATTCGACAAAAACAGATACTCTCGCAATTTCATCAACAGATGCCTAAGGGAAAGACAACGGAACGAGGACATGCTGCAACCCAAAGGACTAGCCACACTACCATACATCAGTAGCATTTCCGAATTGACAGCCAGACTACTGCGACCACTAGGACTCATAACAGCACACAAACCAACAGCCACTCTCAGACAATATCTCACCAGAATGAAGGACCCGATACCCAACATAAGCAAAACCAATGTAGTGTACATAATCCCATGCAAGGACTGCACAAAACATTACATAGGACAAACAGGAAGGCAGCTAACGATCCGTATCCATGAACACCAAATAACCACGAAACGACATGACCAGCTATGCTAACTAGCCACACACACAGATGAGAAGCAACATGAATTCGACTGGGACAATACTAGCATTATAGGGCAAGCCAAACAGAGAACAGTCAGGCAATTCCTAGAGGCATGGCACTCATCCACAGACTCTATCAACGAACACATCGACCGGGACCCAATAGACTGGCCACTACAGAGGACAGCTGGAACTGACAACCGGAAGCGGCAGGGACAGGCCACTATAAAAGACGGAGGAGACAGCACAGAATTGCTTCACAGGAGGCTCCCAAGCACGGAGGATGTCACCGAGACAGTGAACAAAACGATTGCAGGACAAATTCCCAGCTCGGCGAACAGAACCACAACAGAAAATAACCTTTTTACAGTGATAGTATCCTCACAACTCCATCTTTAATAAAATAATCCATCCATATACAAAGGTGGATTCATTTTAGACCTCCTAATCTTCCTCTATTGGTAGACTGGAATGAATATATATTACATTGAATCTGAGCATACAAATGTTCACAGCTAGTTTCGATTTCAGTCATTTTACTCCTGCCACAGAATGCCTTTTATCTTTCTTCGTCCAAGTCTCCACAACGTGTCAAAACTTACTTTTTCTCGCCCTGTCAACTTTATAATTTCAAGTTGAATGGCAGCAATAATAAACTCAATAAATTTTTTCTCCCTAAACTTCTCCACAAACTTTAAGGGGTCACGATCAGTGATAAAGATTTGTCTCAGGTATGTTATTCCCAATGTAAATGCTGAAATGTTGTAACGCCAACACCAAGCTCAAGGCCTCCTTCCCCATTGGGGAATAAGTCTGTTGATGTTTCCACTGGACACTCCAACCACACGTTACATAATGGAGCACTTCTCATCTCTCCAATACTCCTTCTGAATGACATAGCTCCTCATGTCTCAGCATAAAAGAGTTACATACTTCTGTATCTCTTAATGCTGTAATCTCTTTACCTGCTACTCCTGGCCTATGCCAGTAAACCTTACTCTCACAGGGAAATGTTTTAAGAAGATCTCACACATTCTTCTCAATCCCTCACAGAAACCAAACTTTGATTTCTGAACCCAATCATCATCATCAGCCATTTCTAATCTTGCCATTGTAACTCTCTGCCCTTCCACACGTGTTCTCACGACTGCAGGAAGTGAATTGTTGAACTTCTCCAAAATTAGAGTCTCACTCAGAGTGCCAAAGGTTTGTTCTGTTTTTAATACCCTTCCCCACCTTTCAAAATTACTTTGTTTGATTCTTTCAAACACAACGTGCGTTGAACCAGGGATGCTATTTTAGATTCCTGAAACACTGTCGGCTTCTGGCACAAGCTCATATGCACTTCAGATGGTTTTCTTCACCTCCTCCGATGGGGATGCAAATACCTATCAGCTTTGTTTGGATAAACTAAATCCACATGTTCTCTGGCCACTGCACTTGTTTAGCCACTTTCTGAAATGAAATTAAAAAGGCTCCCCCATAATTCTCATCAAATTTAGATAATGCTTGGATGTATTTAAACATATCCTGATCAGGCCTTTGGCTACCATAGGGTTGCTACTACCTCACTATCCTCTAATGGAAATCCATACAAAATGAAGAGGAATTTATAATAACTTAAGTATTGGAAAACTTAACCGAATAATGGATACAGTACGTTCTACAAATGAACTGTTCAATCTATTAACATCACCTCAACACACCCCTTGGCAAAAAGGAACATTCAGATATGCATTCTTGCATACAGTTCTCCAATCCAGGAGGAAACACCATCAAGTGAGGCTTTAGAGAGAGTAGCAGCTCGGGATAATTTACTAAAACTTCCAACCCCTTTGGGACCCCAAGCACACGGTGATTGTTACAGCTACAAGAAAAAACAAACTAGAAAGCCTGGTCTGTGTGAGCTGGCCATTGTTACTACTATTTAGTAAAAACGCTAAAAGCCCCGTAAGTTATTTACTTCAGCTGTTTTCAGTCGACAGTTTGGCCTTTAAGACCTCTTACTAAAAAAGAGAAACTAACACTTTATTTAAAAAAGTGACAGCATTGTCAGGCAATTTATATGCCTTGTCCTTCACTCAGTGGGCTTCCTCGTGTTACTGATCGCAAGGTCACCTGAGAGGGACAACCACAGGTCCAGACCAAGTTACAAGGATGTATCTCATAACTTCTGAAACATGCCTGTCCATCGACCATCACATGGGAAGTGAACAACAGCTTGATACACCATTTCAGTATTTCTGAGCTACACAATGCCAGCACTCGATACACGAGGGAGCCAAAACCCAAGGCCAAGGAAAGATACAGAGGGACAGAGAGATTCACTTTAAAGACAGAAACAGTCAGTTAATTAACTGAAAAGATGTTGTGGAAATATGTGGAAAAAGACAGGGCAGTGGGACTAACTATCGAAGTGAGATCTTCGTGATTAAAATAACAAGAATGAGAACATTGAATAAAGGCATTGTCAGATCAGCTGGAATAGTTTGTTACATCAAGTTCTAAATCTGCTTCACAGAACACCACAAACAACATAAACTGGGACAAGATGACAGCCCAGCATGGAGAGCTGTGCACACCATGCTCGTGTGTTGCTCAGTAAACTGCACTATCTGCCCAGCATGAGAGTATTGCAAACTTTACTATCATATGCAAACTATACTCACATCAGATTATTGCCTACAATGGGAAGGTGTGTGTGTGTGTGTGTGTGTGTGTGTGTGTGGTTGAATGCGAAATTCGTTGTTTGAGAAGGAACGCACATGGAGGAAACTATTATAAATATGAACAACTGGCAGGCTTTTTATGAATCAACAGAGAGAGAACGAGAGAAGTTTCATGGACAGAAAAGATAAAGTGTTTGAGAATGTGTAAATAAAGCCATTGCCAGACACAACAGCAATATACATCGGGGTGCACATGAATGACAGATGGATGGGAGTTTGGAGTGAGGTCTAATCAGATTTGTTTCGGCAGGTCTGAAGCCAGGAGCGTCAGCAGCAGATTATTGGCTTCATTAAGCCTGTACTTCATAGCTCAAGGTTCAAACAGCAGATGGAATAAACCGGTGAGATATATTCTGGAGTGGTGAGTATTTCAAGTTAGAAATGTTCAGGGTATGGTGTCAAGAATTAGGTCATAGTCAAAGAGATGTCCCACAATTGTGACTTGTCTGCTTCAGCTGCTGCTATTGGCAAGGGCTGGGATGGAAACAGTGGAAGGAAGTGGAGTTTGTAACCAGAGCAGTAGACGGTGACCTCCATGCTCTTAACAGCAAAGGCAATGATACAATGCATTGTGGTTCTCCCCTGAAACTGAATAGATCAACATAGAGACCCGTGAGCAACACTGCCAGAACAGAGAGCGAGACAGTAATTGAACACGTTCATTAATGTAGTTAGTAGTGGTCTGTAGAATGAATATCTGGATGGAGAGATTCAACAGGAACAATAATAGTGACAAGATGTGTAGACAATATGAAATAACAATAATACAGTCATAACTGGTTTATAAAAAACAAAATCTGGACAGTGATACTCACCAGGAACACCAACGATAGCCAGGAAGGGATAATAAAAATATTGAATAATGAGAAGAGCGAAATAGATCCGCAATGATGATGACAACCAATCAAATGCAGAAAGATACCAAACATAATCGGATAAGCTCCTGTATATTGTTTGAATATTCCAGTCTAATGTTCTCAGATTCTGATCCATTGTTGGAACATTCCTGTCTAATGTTCTCAGATTCTGATCCATTGTTGGCACATTCCAGTCCCATGTTCTCAGATTCTGATCTCTCCTCCCCTTCTCTCTGGATCTGCTGATCCCTGTCAGTGCTGTCGGTGATGGTCCCGCTCATGTTATGGAATAACAGATTGAACGCAGCCCATTTATCATTAAAAGATGGAAACCCTCCACTGGGATAATTAGAATCCATGGAGATTGGCATTAATCACACTTACCGAACAAATAGGCTCAGGTAACCTGTTGAAAACAACACTGTTCCCTTACTGGTTTTGGATGGAATGGATGAGGGTTGCTGAGCGATGGATCATAAATCTTTAAATCTTTTAAATCTTTTTATTAACTTGTATATGAGAGTATTAATAGGACACTGCAGGCGTCTATATATGTTCCACTCTGTTTACGAAAGGAGGCAGTTATAAAATAACAGATCGACTGCATAAAAAAAATTCGGGTGGGCAAGTTTCTCGATACCTGAACACAAAGTATAGTAATGATTGACCAGAGTGCGGCCACTCCTGGTTTTAATTCCCTGTTGTCAAATCCTTTCATAACCTTGAGATTATTGACACTGCTGCTCAGGAACAGGCCGAAGCAATTCTGTCCCTATGGGCCTCTTACAGAGGGATAGGAGAAGGCCATTCAGCCCATTTTACCCTGTTACTACTTGAAAAGGTGGAAAGCTGGAATATTGGCACATTTTGCTGAAAGAATCATTCGCTGCAGCTGTGTGAAGTGTTACTGAGAAGGCACCTGGAGTAAATAGTGTTGTTTGTGTTTCTGTAACTGAGAAGGAATAGATATCCATTAGATACAGTTTACCAGATGATCATAATCCATGGCTTGCTATGTTATTTAATGTCTCATCTCTGTTACACAGGGACAGGAGGAGGCCATGAAGCCTCTTGAGTCCATTTCAGAGGGACAAGACGGGATCATTCAGCCTGTCCAGTCTATTACAGAGGGACAGGAGGAGCCTATTCAACCTCTCGAGCCTTTTACAGAGGGGCAGGAAATGTTTATTTAACATTCAAGTCTGTTACACATAAATATTAGTTTTAAACTAGTTGTGGAATAGGAAAGACCTGATGTAAACATTAAAGTTCTAACTTTGAACAAGGCCAATTTTGAAAGTGTTAGGCGAGCCCTGTGAAAGGCTGATTGGAATACCCTATTCACAGGGAAAGGGATGGTTGGTAAATGCAAGGCCATCAAAACTTGGTTTCAGAGAGTCCAGAGCCAACGTGTTCCTATTAGTGAGATGGGTAAGGCTGGTGGGTGCAGGGAGTGCTGGTTGGCTAGATATATTGATGTTATGGTCAAGGTTAGCAAGGAGGCATATGTCAGGTAAACAGAGCTGAGATTAAGTGAATCCCGAGAGGAGTATAAGGGCAATAAGTGTATAGTCAATGGGGAATTCGGGCCAGAAAAATGTGGACATGAGATAGCTTTAGAAATAGGGTTAACGAGGCATTGAAGCAACTCTACACATCCTTTAATTACAAAATATTAACTAGGGAGAGAATAGGGCACCTTAAAGATCAGTAAGGCTACGTATGTGTGGAACCATAGGAGGTGGAAGGGATACTAAACAAGTATTTTTCCTAGTATTTAATGTAGAAGAGGTTACAAGAGTGAGAGAATGAAGAAATACATAGTGATATCTTGAAAAGTATCTATATTACAAGGAGATGTTGGACATTTTAAACATATAAAGGTGAACAAATCCCTGGGACCTGATCAGTTGTATCCCAGAATATTATGGGAAGCTCGGAAAGAATTTGCACAGCGTTTTGCTGATATATCTGTAAGATTGATTTCCACAGGTGAGGTGGAAAAAAAATTGGAGGGTTGCTAACATAGTGTCATTATTTCAGAAATTAAGGAAAACCCAGGTAACTATAGATCGGTGAGCCTGACGTCAACGGTGACTAAATTGTTGGAGGGGATTTTGAGGGAAACGATGTATATGCATTTGGAAAGACAAGGACTGAAGAGGGCTTTGTACATTGGAGATCACGTCTAACTGACTCAATGGAATTTTTTGAGGAAGTGAAGAAGATGATTAATGAAGGCAGGACAGTGGATGTTGTCTTCATGGAATTCAGTAAGAAAACCAAAATGTTCTACATGGTAGACTGGTTAGCAAGGTTAGGCTGCCTGGGATCCAGGGAGAACTCGCAATTTAGGTCAAAACTTTTCTTGAATATCGGAGACAGGGTGTGACAGTTGGCATTTGTTCATTAAACTTGGAGACCTGTGACCAGTGGCGCTGCTCGCAAAGATCAATAGTGGGTCCATTGCCTTTTGTTACTTTACAAATCATTTGCACTTGAGTATATGAAGTATTGTCAGTAAGTTTGTAGATAATTCCAAATTTGGTGGTGTAGTCGACAGTGAGGACTGATCTCTCAGAATATAATGGGAACTTAATTATCTGAGCTGAGGAGTGGCAGATGGAGTTTATTTTAGATAAATGCGAGGTGTTGCATTTTGGCAAGAAAAGTCAGGGCCAGGCATACAGATCGGATCCTGTCGAAAGTTGCCAATCAAGGAGAACTCCATAAAAATTATAGAATCCCTACAGTTAGGAAACAGGATTTTCGGCCCATCGAGGCCACTCCGTCCCTCTAAACAGTATCCCACTGGACAGACCCTAACCCTATCCCTCTCAGCTTGCATTTCCCATGGCTAATGCACCTTGCCCTCACATCCAAGTGTACTATGCACAATTTAGGATGGCCAACCTACCCTTACCTGTATATCATTATACTGTCGGAGGGAAACATAGCATCCGGAGGAAACTCACACAGACACGGGGAGGATGTGCAAGCTCCACACAGCCAGTCATTCAAGGATGGAATTAAACCCCGATCGCTGCCCTGTGAGGCACCTTGTGGTGCAGGTTCTCCGTTCCTTGAAATTGCCGTCACAGGTAGACAGTGCAGTGAAGAAGGCACTCGGTGTTCTCCCCGATATTGGTGCGTGCTTTGAGTCTATGCGTTTGCATGACATGTTGCATCTGTACAGGACATTGATTTGGCCACTTTTGTAATATTGCCTTTAATTCTGGTCACCCTGCTGTCGGAGAGATGTTGTCAAACTTGAAAGGGTGCAGAAGAGATTTAAAAGAATGTTGCAGGTGTTGGAGGGTTGGAGTTACAGGGAGAGTTTGAATAGGCTGGGGCTATTTTCAAGTGTTGAGGCTGAAGGTGGACCTTAAAGAAATTTATAAAATCAGGCGGGGCATAGAAAAAGTAAACAGTCAATGTATTTTCCCAGGATAGACAATTCCAAATAAGGAATATGAAGGCTTAAGGTGAGAGGAGAATGATTTAAAAAGGGAAATGAGGGACAACATTTTCACACAGAGACTGCTGCGTGTATGGATTGAACAGACAAAAGAGGTGGTGGGGGCAGGTACAGTTACACCATTTAAAAGGCATTTGGATGGATACATGCATGGGAAGGGTTTAGAGGGAGATGGGCCAAGTGCTGGCAAGGGAGACGAGATTTATTTAGGATATTTGGTTGGTATAGATAACCAGACCGAACGATCATTTTCCAGGCTATACATCTCTGAGAGTCTATTGACTCTTGAGAGTTTAACACGGGAACAGGAGGAGGCTATTCAGCTTCTGAATTCTGTCAGTCAGCTGGTTTGCTCAATTACTGACAGTAAAATACAAAAATATATCATTCATATTTTGATGGTGCTTTACAGAAACAGGAGAAAGGCTTTTAGTCAAGAGAAGCTGTGAAGAATGTGAAGAGGCCATTCAGTCCCTCACCTTCATTCCACAGGAGCAGCAGGTGAGCACAGAGCTATTGGAGCCTGTTACTCAGGAGCAGGAGGAGGACATCTATGTACACAAAACTTCGATTAGGAGGCAGTCACTCAACTGCTCGTGACTGGGACACAGGAACAGGAGGGAGTTACTCCACTGCTCGAGACTGGGACACAGGAACAGGAGGGAGTCACTCAACTGCTCGAGACTGGGACACAGGAACAGGAGGGAGTCACTCAACTGCTCGAGACTGGGACACAGGAACAGGAGGGAGTCACTCAACTGCTCGAGACTGGGACACAGGAACAGGAGGGAGTCACTCAACTGCTCGAGACTGGGACACAGGAACAGGAGGGAGTTACTCCACTGCTCGAGACTGGGACATAGGAACAGGAGGGAGTCACTCAACTGCTCGAGACTGGGACACACGAACAGGAGGGAGTCACTCAACTGCTCGAGACTGGGACACAGGAACAGGAGGGAGTTACTCCACTGCTCGAGACTGGGACATAGGAACAGGAGGCGGTCATTCAACTGCTCGAGGCTGGGACATAGGAACAGGAGGCGGTCATTCAACTGCTCGAGACTGGGACACAGGAACAGGAGGGAGTTACTCAGCTGCTGAAGACTGGGACACAGGATCAGGAGACAGTCACTCAACTGCTCGAGACTGGGACACAGGAACAGGAGGGAGTCACTCAGCTGCTGAAGACTGGGACACAGGAACAGGAGACAGTTATTCAACTGCTCGAGACTGGGACACAAGATCAGGAGGGAGTTACTCAACTGCTCAAGACTGGGACACAGGAACAGGAGGCAGTCACTCAGCTGCTGAAGACTGGGACACAGGTACAGGAGGGAGTCATTCAACTGCTCGAGACTGGGACACAGGAACAGGAGGGAGTCACTCAACTGCTCGAGACTGGGACACAGGAACAGGAGGCAGTCACTCAACTGCTTGAGACTGGGACACAGGAACAGGAGGCGGTCATTCAACTACTCGAAATTTGGACACAGGGAAATCTAGAGGCTAGAGAGGCCCGAGGATCCTGTTACGCAGGAACAGGAGGAGGTAACTCACTCCCCACCAGTATAGGACACTGGGAGAGAAGGGGAGTTTGCTTGGAACAAACATAAATATATGAATAAGTTGCATTCGTGGTCCACACAATCCTGCTCCAACATTCACTAAGACCACGGCTGATCTGATGGTGATTCCTTCATTCCATTTTACAGAGACTGTCCTCTCTGCGGCCTCTGCTCTCTTTGTTGGTCATGTTGCAGACTCAGATGCTGTAACAACAGTCACCATGACTCATCCAGAGGGTCGGGTCTAACCGGATGAGTCTGGATTTGAAGGGTCCAATAACAAGAATGAAAACATAAAATAAAGGTATAGCCAGATGTTTAGTTCTCTCACATTCACAATCCAACTCACATAACCAGCCCGTCCATTGTATGTTCAGGATGGAGCACTGTGTAGATATGGCTAGCGTACTGCAGAATACAACGCAGCAATGTCCAGAATGGAACTCTGTGCAGCCCAAACCAATGCTGGATCTATAATCATGGGCTAAATGTCCAACGTGGGGAGCTGTGCAGACCGCACTGGTTCATACATATATAAACCCAGGCTGTTGCATTGTTTGGTAACACTGTGTTAGATCACTGCCCAGTGTGGGGAAACATGTAACCAATGCTGAAAGTGACAGGATGTGCAGCTCCCATCCATTTACAGCTCCATATCTCCACTGTACTTTGACAAAGGTGCCATGGATGTGAAAATCACTGCGATGTAGAGATGTAAATGGAAACATTTTAAATACCAATAGTTCCGTTTCAGGCGAGTATCACACCAGTATTTAAAGTTGAAATACCTGAGATAATATCCAATGAGGTTTCGTGAATGGTGCAAAGTAGTTAGAGGGGGATGGTAATGTTATAGTGATTGCACTATAATCAATAATGTGAATTAGAGGAACAAATATGCAGGGGGACTGGGGAGACTTGCAGGAACAATAGGGTTGTTATAATAGGTGATTTCAATTTTCCTAACATAGACTGGGGCTTCCAGATAGTTAAGAACTTAGGTGGAACGTAATTTGTTAAGTGTGTTCAGCGAAGTTTCCACAATCAATATATAGAGTATCGTACTCGGGAAGAGACAAACACGACCTACTGTTGGGAAATAGGTGAAGGAGATAAAGTGGGGGAGCATTTTGGGAAAAGTGATCAGAGTTGTATTAATTTTAAAATAGTTATGGTAGGGACAAAATTGGTCCACAGATTCAAGTTCTAAATTGGGGCAAGGCGTATGTTGTTGGAATTAGACAGTGGGTTGCAGGGGATGATTGGAGTTGTTTGATTCCAGGTAAAAGGATCTCGGGAAAGTGGGAGGGCTTTAAAAGTGAGATAGCTCGACTTCAAGGTTTCCATTTTCCTGTGTGGGTGAAGGTTATGTGAGACTGGAAGAGAGAACTCTGGATGTCAAGAGATATTGAGGCTTTGACTAGAAAAAAGGAGGCGTGGCTCATGTTCAGGCAGCTCATATCAAGGGAATCCCTGGAGGTATACAGGGGATAGAGGAGTTTACTGAAGAAGGATATCAGCAAGGCCAGAAGGGGTTATCAGTTAGTCTTGGCTGAGAAGATTAGAGTGAATCCAAATTCAGTATAGTAAAGATAAAGAGCAACTAGAGAGAGAATAGGATGCTTTAAAATCCAAAACCGGCATGCATGTGTAAAACCTCAAGAGATGGGTGAAGTCCTCAATTTCCCCTCTGTGTTTATCATGAAGAAAGACATGAAGACCTGTGACCTTTGTTGGTTAGTTGTCATATCTTGGTACTGTCCATATCACAGTAGAGTTGCTGTTGGACATATTAGAATGCACAAAGTCAGACAAATCTCTTGGTCCTGACCAGATATATCTGAGGACACTGTAAGAGGCGAGAGAAAAAGCTTAGGGACCAAGATCCCGGAAGTCTGGACGGTAGCAAATGTTGTGCCCTTATTCAAGAAGGGCTGCAAAAAAAAATCCTAGGAAATATAGACCAGTAAGCTTCACACCTGTTTTCGGTAAACCACTTGAGAAAGTTCTGAGAGATAAGATGCGCATGCATTTGGAAAGAAAGAGTTTGACTTGGAGCCGTCAGCATGGCTTTATGCCTGGCGGATCATACCTTACAAATTTTGTTAGAGATTTTTGAGGAAGTGACCAGGAAGGTCGATGAGAGCAGGGATGCATGTATATTCTATATGGATTTCAGTAAGGCCTTTGATAAGGTTCCACATAGTAGGCCGCTCTAGAAGGTTAGATCGCATGATATCCAAGGTGAACTGGCAAATTAGACTGAGCTGCCAGTGGAAGTGGTTGAAGTGAGCACACTAACAACATTGAAAAGGCAATTGGACAAATATATAGATAGGAAAGGATTAGATGCATACAGAGCAAAGGCAGAGAAATGGCAGATTGGTAGATATGGGGCAATTACACCATGGTTTGTTGACGGAGCACGGTGGGCATATTGGATGGGCGAGTACAGAGGGGGAACATTCCCATCCTAGAGGGTGCCACACCAACAGACCCATTGAGCATGGTCTGGGCTGACTACCAAATTCAGTGCAGTATTTGAGGTCTGAAGAAATGTCCAGCAATACAGGACAAGCATCAATAACCTTCTCCGCTCTGTCAGGATAAGGGTCACCGTATTCTGTCTGCTCCCTCACAATCACTGTATATCTGTTATGGCACCGATCCCTGAACAAGGCTCATGATCCCCCACTCTCACTACTGCATGCAACACCTTCTCTCTCTCTCTCTCTCTCTCTCTCTCTCTCTCTCTCTCTCTCCTTTGCAATACCTCCCACACAGTCATAGAATATACTGGAGAATGCCGATTATAGAATGTTCCAGATAATGTTCCAAATATTTCCCAGTTTCAGGAAAATGGCAATGTCCCAGTTTGTAACACAAAAGAGTCACTTGACTCACCTTAATGATATTAAACCAAAAACAACTTCTAAACACGCCTTGTTACAAATACAATTTCGAGCAGAGAACATTTTTACCCTCAGGCGTTATCTTGACTGTTATCTGAACTGTAACACTTTCCTTATTAAGAATGTTTCTCTTACCCTTTGTCTGTGAATGTTTCTGTCTGGAACAGTTGCACTGCCTCCCACTCAGTTGGCAGGACGGCCGGTTTGTGATGTAGAGGCAGGGCAACAGCACAGGTTCAGTTCCTCACACTGACAGAGATTACCATGAAGGGGACACTCTCTCAGCCTCACCCCATCACCCGAGATGTGGTGATCCTCAGGACAAACCACCATGAATGGTCTCACTAATGAGAGTTTTTTGGGACTGTATTCTCTCAATGTTAGCATTTTAATTTTTAAAAAAAATTTAAAAAGAGATTTTTAATATTATAATACACCAATAACAACACAACTCAAATAACTGAAAAAAATTACATCCAATTGCATGTACACACAAAACAACTTAAAACACTACACAGACAGAAGAAAAAAACAAAACTAAACAATAAATAATGAATAAATAATACAGCTCAGCATAACAAAAGGACAGCTCTCGTTCATCAAGAGCATTAACTGATACACATTTTTATGTTCATAATTCTTCCTCTCTGGGAGTTCAGACATCCAACACAATAGAATAATTTTCCTAGCACAGAAAGTACGGATTGTAAGGATATATATTTTTCCCATATTCATCTGTGGAAAGTACCTTGGGCAGGCCCAGGAAAACAGAAACCAAGTCCATCTCCAATTCAGTCCCCTGGACCCACTCTACCACATCTGACACAGTGCTCCAATATAGATGAAGTCTGCAGCAGACCCACAAGCAATGAGTAAGAGTGCCTGTAGTCATTCTGCATTTAGTACATGCTAAAGATCATCCCACTTTGCATTTTGAGAGACAACTTGGGGTCAGATAGACCCTACAAAGAATTTTCAACTGCATGGTATGGGTCCTATTAAAAATCAACATCTTTCGGGCTTTTTCACAAATATGTCTCCGAAGTGGCCTGAACCCCAAATCTCTCGCAGACATCACAAAGCTGCACAGTCTCGTCTGAGTGGACACTCTCCAACTAATGATAAAGGGCACTGACAGAGCGTGTATTCTAAGCAATAAGCGCCCACTTCACTCTATCGGATCAGTAAGAGTGTGGTAAAAGTGTGTTTTTTTTTAAATCAACTCTCTGATCTGGATAAAAATACAGAAGAGGTCTCTACTAGGTAGTCCATACGTACGAGTTATTTGATCAAATGATATCATTGTTTCTCCGTCAAATAACACGTGGTGGCTCAGTGGTGAGCATTACTGCCTCACAGCACCAGGGTCTCGGCTTTGGTTCTGGTCTTGGGTGACTGGCTGTGCGGAGTTAACATTCTCGCCGTGTCTGTGTGGGTTTCCTCCCACAGTACAAAGATGTGCAGGTTAGATGAATTGGTCATTGATAAATCACCCATAGTGTTCAGAGATGTGTAGGTTTGGGCATTAGTCAGGGTAAATATAGGATGGTAGGGGAATGGGTCTGGGTGGGTTACTCTTCAGAAGGTCGAAGTGGACTTGCAGGGCCCAAGGGCTTGTATCCACACTGTAGGGATTCTACTAATTCTAAATCACTCAAGCAAGGTACAGCCCTTCCTGCCCACAGTTTAAACCTGGAATCCATTAACCCCGGATGACAACCCAGCATACCAATTATAGGGGTAAGAAACATGGTTTTGGCTGTATTGCCCTCGATCTGACGCATTGTCATTCATGCTTTAACAATATTGATAATTATTGGGTTATGACAATACTTCATAAATGTTGTCAATTTAGCTAAGAAGAACAGCCTAATAAAGGATCACTTTATCTCATCGGATTCAATATCTGTCAGTATTGACGCTGAGTCCTCAGCAGACCAGGCACTAACATAGGATAAAAAAGAGCTTAATTGATAGCTTTTATCTGGGCGATCTACTCCCCACAATCTGTGGGGTAGTTGCAATTTGGTTAGCTTGATAAAGAGTCGCTTATGCTGCCAAATAAAAGAGCTAAACCAGCCATTATGTTCCCCAAATACCTATGGGGGAAATATCAAAGGAAGCATTCCCACGGGGTATAGTAAATGAGGAAGGACATTCTTTAATAAGAGCTATCCGACCTAGCCAAGAAATTGGAAGTGCCTCCCATCTTTGAAGGTCTTGTTTAGTCTTGTCAAACAAATGGACATAGTTCACGTTCAATTAATGATCAAAGATGGATGTAATGAATATACTGAAATAGAGAACCTCGCCCCCCCCCCCCCCCCAACCCCCGTGACCATTTAAAAGGAAACCAGGATTTGTCCTCATTCAGCTATTTCCCCAAGACCTCCCATAGACATGGCCTGCAACGTTGTAAAATTAATCTTAAAGCCCGAAAAGGCGACAAGCGAATTATTGCATTGCATCATGTGAGTTGCCGAAATTGCGGGATTTGACAAAAACATAAGGCCATCTGCATACAACATAATTTTATGTGACTTTTATCCCACTTCTGGGCCAGGTATGTTGGGGTAAGATTTCCAATTGTGTAGGATGCCACCGAATCTAAGATTGTTGCAGGGATGGGGAAGAGATCAACCCTCAGGTGCCATTTCTGCGGGTTAAAGAAGAAAATAAAATCCCCACTTGTGAGGTAGATCTGCCTCCAGACATCCACCAGCTCTAATTCGAGACACACATCCATTAACTTGCTTACATTATAACGAGGGTATTGAGGGACCTTTGAACATTCTGTCCATCGTGGGGCGATAAGACAGTCAAAATCTCCTTCTACAATAATGCGCCATGTTGCAAGATAACTGAATTTGGAAAATGCATCTACCAGGATTTTAAGAGGGTGCACCGGGTGGCAACAAACATTTAAAATACTGTATGAATTCCCGTTGTTCAAGACTTTGAGGATTATGATCCTTCCATGGGTGTTAATACAATCTAGTAATTTAAATGGAAGATTCTTCCTATCCATTATGACTTTTCCCCCACTCTTAGTATTAAAAGACGAGAAATAAACCCGACCAAACCCGCCCTGCTGTAACATCAAATGTTCCTTGTCATCAAGGTGCATCTCCTGCAATAGGACAATTTTCTTTTTTTTAAGACGAGAAAGTATATTTTTCCTCTTAACTGTCAGATGCCCCCCCTTAATGTTCCAGGTACACCATTTAAGCACATCATTATCCATAACACACTCAGCAACATTTCAACTCTAGAGAATTTCATATTGAATTACACATCGCTGAGCATTAATGACAAAAGACTCATCGTGCCTAAAATCTGTACAAACTAAAACTACTGCAACTAACAAGCTCTCAAAACTTTCCAAAGCTAAAAACATCAAAAAGAACGAAACAAAATCCAAAGTGCCAACGACACTTGATAGGGTTTTTACCCACCCCCCCTCACCCAATGGGGACGCTGACGGTCTAGGTCTGTGTTCTACAACACTGACAAAGGCCCACCTTTTAATTGTATAGGTCATTCTCTTGTTTGATTTACCAAATGCAATACCTCGCATTAATCCAAACTAAACTCCATCAGCCACTCCTCAGCCCAGTGTGTGACATTACTGTCACCTCACCTTCCCCGTTTAATTTTAAATTCCCTCCCCCTCTCCAGGAGGCCTGCACACTCTGGCCTTGATTTTTACAAAGACCCTGAGCTTGGTTTGCCTTGTTTGGTGAGGGGGAGGAGGGACAGATTGCAGACACAGTCAGTGGGGTAGGGAGGCTGGACAGTAATCAGCGCCTGGTATCATTTCATGGTTTTAGGAAGAGGGTAGTCACATGTGAGAGTTGGGTAATACTGATCGGTTTTTTGGGGCCAGAAATTATGGCCTTTTTCCGTCTCTGGTGTTCCGTAATGAAAATCTATTCGAGACCCTTCATTGTGCAGAGTGTGTCTGCAGGATTTCTTTCCCTAATATTGCAGACGACAGATAATAGCAATTAAAGCTGTTCATACTTAACTTCGATGATAAAGCACGTACACTCAACAAGGTAAAAACAATGACTGTAGATGCTGGTAACAAGATTCTGGATTCGTGGTGCTGGAAGAGCACAGCATTTCAGGCAGCATCCGAGAGGCAGTAAAATCGACGTTTCGGGCAAAAACCCTTCATCAGGAAGGGCTTTTGCCTGAAACGTCAATTTTACTGCTCTTCGGATGCTGCCTGATCTGCTGTGCTCTTCCAGCACCACGAATCACATATCCTCAACATCCTAGAGTTGAGAAAAATATTTTGCCTTTGTTTAACAATACAAAGTGTTTTCTGTAATTCAGTAATGGTAACCTGATTATAATAAATCCCCACCGAGCTGAATGTGGGCACTAAAATATGACCCAAAATCTGGATATGGTAGTGTCGTGGGTAATGTCCCTGCCTCTGAGCCAGAGGTCTGGATTTGATTCCTGAATGTGCGTGGTGGTGTTCCAAGCTCTAGACTAGAAGTTCTGGATTCAAGTCCTGCCTGTTGTAGATGTATGTCCCAGCATGTCAGAACAGGCTGATGAACAAACACACAGGAGAATAATGTTTCAGCTTTATGGGTATTGCCGAGTGGTGCTAGTGTCCCTACCTGCGGGCACAAAGGTCTGGGTGCAAATCCCACAGAAGTGTTTCATAACACACCTGAACAAACTGATTAAAATGGAATTAGAATTGTGACCTGATGGAGAAGGAAGAGGTGTCAGTATTGCATTTCAGAATTTAGGCCCAGGATGATTTGAAGCACAGACATTCGTGTTGATTGGTGTCACATTTCGCAGCAGTAAATGTTTATAAAATCAATATGGTCATGGATCGGGTGAGTAGTCAGGGTTTTTCCCCAGGTTAGGGGGGTCCAAAACAAGAGGGCATTGGTGGAAATTGAGAGGAAAAAGGTTTTGACATGTGCATGTGGAATGAGCTGCCACAGGAAGTGGTGGAGGCTGGTACAAATACAGTATGTAAAAGGCATCTGGATGCTGACAGACCTGCCGAGGTTTTCCAGCAATTTCTGTATTTGTTGAAAAATGCATTAATTTTAACACAGGTATTCTGAATACATTAAACATTTTATTTTTTAATGATGCAGCGACATATAAACATATCTTGACATAGACCAAGGCCATTTTCTTCTCAGGATATGGCTCTGTGTATGACAGCAGCAATGATGCACCTACATGGAACAGGGAATGTGACGGAGACATAGTTTGGACAATGTACAAGGAGACCTCACATGATCCAGTTTGGGAGAGGATGACATTACTGTGTGATTCAGCTCAGAGAGGGAGAAAATGTAATCAGCCTGAGAAGGAACGGCCGATTACTCTCTCTCCTTCATTGTTCCTCATCACAGCAATGTGTGCGAGCTAAAACAAAAAATCTGCAGTCATCGTTACCATTCCTATTTTTATAGAATCCCTACAATGTGCAAACAGGCCCTTCGGCCCAAAAGGTCCATACCAACCTTCCCAGGCTCACTCCCTTACATTTATCCCGACCGATGCATCTAACCTAGAAACCCCTGAACACTTCGGACAAATTATCATGACCAATCCATCTAACCAGCACAACTTTGGACTGTGGAAGGAAACTGGAGCAACCATTAGAAGGGCAGAATATGCAACCCGAGTCTGGAATTGAACGCAAGTCCCTGGTGCTGTGAGGCAGCGGTGCTAACCACTGAGACACTGTGATACCCTTGGGCGATCCCTGGCCAGAATTCATTGGAATCTCTTCACTGCCTAATGCAAAGGGAATTCAGCCAAATCGAACTGTTCCAGGATAAAATCCCATTGCTAGCAGCTTGTGTGAGTAGAATATCTTCAGAAGCAGAATAACATTTTGAACAATCCCTCAATTTTTCCTTATGTCATGAGTTACAATAATATATGGACAAAATGCGTTCAACTTGAAATTGCAGAGATTGTGTGTGTGTGTGTGTGTGTGTTTAGAAAGGGAAATGTCGATTCTGTATTTGCAATATCCAAACAGTTTGCCATTCATCTTTCCACCATAGTTTGAGTAATATTGCTCTGGATCATAAACGTGCTATTTTAGCAGATTAAAGAAACTAGCCTTACTTGGTTGTTAAAATGACACTGACCCAGTCTGAGACCGATATCATCGGACATGTCACAAACCTGGTTACATTTGACATATGTTGTGAGCAGTGGAGGAGTGGGACGAGAAAAGGAAACAGTGACCCAAAAAGCCGGGGAACTATAGACCGGTGAGCCTGATGTCATTGGTGGGTAAGTTGTTGGAGGGGATTCTGAGGGACAGGATTTACATACATGCTTATGCCCGAAATGTCGATTCTCCTGCTCCTTGGATGCTGCCTGACCTGCTGTGTTTTTCCAGCAACACATTTTTCAGCTCATGCATTTGGGAAGGCAAGGGCTGATCGGGGTAGTCAACGTGGCTTTCTGCATGCGAAATCATGTCTCATTAATTTGATTGAGTTTTATGAAGAGGTGACAAAGAAGATTGATGAAGGCAGTTTGGTAGACATTGTCTACATGGACCTCAGTAAGGTGTTCACAACATTCCGATTGGTAGGCAGATGAGTAAGGTTCGGTCACACGAGATACAGAGGAAGCTCGTCACAACTGGCTTGAAGGAAGAGGGGTATTTTTCAGACTGGACGTTTGTGAGCAGCAGTGTGCTGTAAGAATCAGTACTGACTTCACTGCATTTCATCATTTATGTAAAGGATTTAGATGCGAATATAGGGGCCATAGTTAGTTAGGTTACAGATTACATCAGAAAGGTGGTGTAGTAGATTGTCTCAGAGTACAACGAGACCACAATAAGATGGGACAAAGGGACAAGGAGTGACGATACAGATAAATTTAGATAAATACGAAGTATTGCATTATGGGAAGGCAAATCAGGGCAGAAATTATACACTTAATTGTAAGGTCCTGGGGCGTGTTGTTAATCAAAGGGACATAGGGCTGTAGGCACATAGTTCCTTGAAAGTGGAGTCGCAGGTAGACAGAGTGGTGCAGAACAAATCTGGCACATTTGTCTTAATCAGTCAGAGCATTGATTATAGGAGGTGTGGTTGCATGTTACATCTGAACAGTAAGTTGGTGAGGCCACTTTAAGAATACTGCATGCAACTCGGTTTGAGCTTTAGGGAGAGGTGGATTAGGTTGAGGTGTTTCCCCCTGGAGTCTCAGAGGTCGAAGGGTGACTTGATAGAGGTTGATAGAATCATCAGAGGCATGGATATTCTGAACAGCCATGTTCTGCTACTCAGGAGAGGGGAGTCCAGAACAAGAGGGAATAGGTTGAAGGGGAGAGGGCAAATAATTTAGTATGGACCTGAAGGTAAATGTTTCACACAGAGAGTGGTGCGCGTACAGAAAGTGCTGTCAGAGGAAGTGGTGAAGGTGGCTAAAATCGCACATTTAAAATGTATCTGAAAGAGGAGGGATATTGGCCAAATGCTGGCAAATGGGACTGGATCAGATTTGATATCTGATCAGAGTGAACAGATTGGACTAACGGGTCTGTTTCCATTCTGCATGACTGTCGGATTCTATAAGAGGGATGGTGAAACATTCTGAAAGGACCTTTCAAGTGGGAATTCTCTTCACTGGAAGTTTATCGTGCCTCTATGTTCACATGGATTGAAAGCTGTTTAGTTATTTAGTTGACAGGAAGTGAGTCACGGGTAATAGTATACAGACAGGAAAGTGGGGCTGAGTCCACAATCATAGTGCCTGGTGAAGAAGGCTCAAAGTATCTAATGTCCCACTCCTGCTTCTCAGTCCCATGTTTCTGTATTCCATCCAGCCCCGTATACCTGTTAGATAGGAGAGGTGGGAGGCCACTTACTCCTACAATCTGTTGCACAGAAACAGAGACCATTCAGCCTCTCAAGCCTGTCACACACGCTTTGAAGTGATTTGGGAAATGCAATTGGAAAATCCAGGCACGGGTATGAAAGTGTCCCCTCATCTCTCTTTACAGAGCTTCCCCTCTCTGCAACTTGTGCTCCATTTGTTGGTCATGTTGTAGACCCAGATACACTGAGAATACAGCCCATATACCTCACCCAGAGATGGCTCACAAATTCGTCTGGTCTCCCTGACTGCAACATTCCATAACAGACATTCATGAAAATAAAACCCACTAACTTTCCAAGAACAAAATGTGAGAACATCAGACACAAGAACAGGTCATTCACGCCCCAAGCCTGCCTTGCCCTTCACTAAGATCATGACTGATCTGCTCTCTGTCTCAAATCCTCTTTCATACCCAATTCTTCATAGCCCTCACGTCTCTGACAGATCAATATCCATCTACCTCCTCTTCAAATACTTTCAGTCATCTAGCTCCCCAACACTCTTGAGAAGAGAAATCCTGACATTCAATCCCACCTGTTTGATGAAAACACTTGCTGCTCCTATATCATGGTTTATTGATATGAACAAAAGAGGTTGAGGCAAGGGTTCAGGTAAAAATGACTGGTCCCGATATCAAGGCAGTGATTAACTTCTGTTGACATCAAGGAGCTTAACAAAACTGGACTTAATGGGAATCAGAGTAAACTCTCCAGTGTTTGGGGTCAAACATGGCACAAAGGAAGATGGTCATCATCTCAGTCCTGGGTCACCTCTGTGGGAGATCCTCAGGGTAGCTTCCCCCTCACAAACAGCTTCAGCTGCTTCTTCCATGGCTCCCCTCCCCACCCTCCCCACCATAAGATCAGAAGTGGGGATGGACGCTGAAGATTGCAAAATGTTCAGAACATTTTGTACCCCCGTCAGCTCCTGAACCAGCCAGTGTCCATGTGCAGCAACACCCAGGCTCCATTGAGACTTGTGCTGTTAAAGTGTCCGTAACATTCATGTACCAGCACTGCCTGACACTGCACATTGCCACAGTAAAATAAGAGTTCATTCAGCACCTCACTCTGGTTTCACAGGAATATGAGGAAGCCATTCAGCCCATTGACACGATCGGAGAAGAACAGGAACAGCCCATTCAGTGCCTCCAGCCTATTACTCTGGAAGAGAGGGAGTCTAGTGTGATGGACCACACCAGAGCCCCTCGAAAATATTTGAAGGCGGTAGCCTAGACTCTTTTTTTTATTTTAAAGGAAATGTGAAGTGTCTGTCCCAGATGCAATGTGACAGGTCAAACTACTCGGTGTGAAGCTAAATACTATTTATTGAAACTCGAAAGATAAAATGAAAGCAAAGAAAGAGGATATTAGAAAAACGCAATTCTATTAGACAAGTTAACAGAATAAAAAATCTAGGAACTATTACTAATGAACTGTACCAATATAGGAAAATCCCATAAACACAGCCCCTGGCAGAAAGGGAAATTCAGACACAGATTGTCACAAACATTTCTCTAATCCAGGAATTAAAAACAGCACCAAGAGAAAATTCAGAGAGTAGCAGCCAGGAGATAGTCACTGAAGCTTCCAACTCTGTGGAGACCCCAACAGTTTCTGATACTGCTGAGAAACCAAAACCCAGAGATCGTAACCTGTGAGAGCTGACCACACCCATTTAGGCTGCATTAAAATAAACCCAAGGCCTCCCTTTCTGTTTATTCAGTGGTCTTAACTAACCAGTTTGGTAACGATCATTCAATCTCTCTCTGAAAAGAAACCAGGACAAAATAACCTCTCAAAGCCTGCAGCATCATCACACTTGTCAGTACATTGAGCTGTCAAACAGGAACCAGTGGGAACCCAATCAGGCCCTTGGTCATGTCCAATCCGAAGAGGAAGAAGCCATTCAGACCCTTGAGTGTCTTACACAGGAACAGGAGGAGGCCATTCAGCTCCTTCAGTCTCTTACACAGGTACAGAAGGAGGCCATTCAGCCCCTAAAGTCACTTATACAGGAACAGGAGGAGGCAATTCAGCCCCTTCAGTCACTTACACAGGAACAGTAGGAGGCCATTCCCCCCAACGCACTTCCAAAGGGACAGAATGAGGTAATTGATGCTGATTCCTGATGAATGGCTTATGCCCAAAACGTGGATTCTCCTGCTCCTCGGAGCTGCCTGACCACCTGTGCTTTTCCAGCAATCTACTCTCTACTACAATCTCCAGCATCGGCAGTCCTCACTGTCTCCAGATTGATGCTCCAATATGATGAACAAGTGGGGCAGACAGACTGCTCCACGTTGTTCCTCCTGGCTCCGTTGCTCATGATAAACACGTGGGACTTTAACGTGGTTTTCTAGTATTGAGGAGGGAAGCCATATATCTTGTGTGAAGTCTCAAGAGGGCACCTTCCATCTCTGAGAATCCAGCCTGGTGTTCTTTATGTAGGGCGGAAGCTGGTGGGAATGGCTACCTGTTTCAGATGGAGGGTATTGTGGCTGCTGTTGGGGATTGTGAACAACATGACGTTCAGTACAGAGTTCACACGCCGACTGCACAATAACATGGGGAGAGTTAAGTTAGGCATATAAACTATTTGGAAAGTCATGTTATACTGATAAATGGACTCTCTAAATTCACATAATGCTGATCTTGCTCATGTTGATCTTGTCGATTGCTTGTCTTGTGCAGTATAACCTGTATGCCTTACTCTGTCCAAGCCTATTTCCACCCTATGATCTGTCTGGCCATGCTTACTATGATCTGCCTCATCTGCTCATAAATAAAGTGTTTCCCTGTACTGAGGTACACGTGACAATAAATCACACCAATCAATCCTGAGTAAAGAATGGAATTTCTCACCCTATCAATGTGTCTTTTGGAAACACACCTGCTACACCTCATGTTTCAGCATCACCATTTCTTCGTATTTCCCAGCTCTGCAGATTAAACTCTCAGGTTCTTCACTCTACCCTCATGATACCGCCATCTGCATCTGTGGGAAGGATATCATTCCTTACAAAGGAGATCAAATCTGTAGAGAGTGCCCCAAATGCTCTCTCAGCAAGGCTCTACAACAGCCGGAAGATGGCTTTACTTATGTACTCAAATCATCTTACAATGAAGGACAGCGTACCATTGACTGCACCCATTACTTACACAGGGTTTGATTCGGAGCGGTCAGCATAGACTTGAGAGTGGGAGATCATGCTTCTCAAATTTGTTAGAGTTCTTTGATGAAGTGACCAGGAAGGTTGACGAGGACAAAGCAGTACTCGTAGTCTCTATGGATTTCGGTAAGGCCTTTGATAAGGTTCCACATGGCAGGCTGCTCTGGAAGATTACATCACGTGGAATGTTGGGGGAACTGGCCAATCGGATACACAGTTGGGTTGATGGTCGGAAGCAGAGGGTTTCGTGGAAGGATGATGGTCAGACTGAAGGCTGTGTCCATTGCTGTTTGTTATCTATGATTTGGTTGAGAATATGCAAGGCATGATTAGTAAGTTTGCAGATGACACTAAAATAAGTGATTAGATTAGATTACTTACAGTGTGGAAACAGGCCCTTCGGCCCAACAAGTCCACACCGCCCCGCCGAAGCGCAACCCACCCATACCCCTACATTTACCCCTTACCTAACACTACAGGCAATTTAGCATGGCCAATTCACCTAACCTGCACATCTTTGGACTGTGGGAGGAAACCGGAGCACCCGGAGGAAACCCACGCAGACACGGGGAGAACGTGCAAACTCCACACAGTCGTCTGAGGCGGGAATTGAACCCGGGTCTCTGGCGCTGTGAGGCAGCAGTGCTAACCACTGTGCCACCGTGGTGGCATGATCAGTGAGGAAGTTTATCAGACATTGCAGCAAGACCTTAATCAGGTGGGGAAGTGGGCCGTGAAATGGCAAATGGAATTTAATATAGATGTGTGAGCTCTTGCATTTTGGAAACTCAAATCAAGGTAGGAGTTTCACGGTAAAGGGGAGGGTCTTAAGAGGTGCAGGGGCAGAGATACCTTGGTTTTCACAGGCACAGTTCTCTAAGAGTAGAGTCACAGGTTGACAGGGCAGTGAAGAAGGCTTTTGGCACATTGGCCTTCATTAGGCAGGACATTGAGTATAGAAGTTGGGAATTTATGTTGCAGTTACACAGGACTTCGGTAAGCCCGCACTTGGAGTATTGTATTCACTTTTTGTAACCTTGTTATCGGGAGGATGTTATTAAATTAGAAAGAGTGCAGAAGAAATTTACAAAGACGTTGCCAGGACCAAATGGTCTGAGTTATAGGGAGAGGTTGGACAAGCTAGGACCTTTTCTTTAGAGTGTCGGAGAATGATGAGTCCTTATAGAGCTGTCTAAAATCATGTGGGTATGGATAGGGTTAATGCTCTCAGTCTTTTTCCAAGGTGTACAGAATCGAGGATTAGAGGGGATCAGTTTAAGGTTAGAGGGGAATGAATAAAAGGGAACCTGAGCGGCCATTTCTTTACACAGAGGGCTGGTACATGGATGAGTTGCCAGCAGATGTGGTTGGTGGTGGGGCGGGGGGTGGGGGGGTGTACATTGAAAACATTTCAATGCATTTGGAAAATATGTCGATAGGAAAGGGCTGGAAGGATATGGGCCATCTGCAGGGAAATGGGGCTAACGTGGATGGACATTTACAAGGTGGAGTCGAACCCCTCTGTTAATTAAAACCAAACACCCAGAAAAGCTCGCCTCACCCCTCGTAATCTCTTAAAATATGAGCGAGCCCGGGTGTCCTTGGAGAAGGAGCACGCGGTGTACACCAACACCCTGGAGTTGTGACTGGCCAGTCGAGCATTTCCTTCCCTTTGGAGACTGGATCATTTTGTGACTGTGACTGTGACTATGAACACGTGCAAGGACTCTCCCTGTTGCTAAAAAAATATATGAGCCACACAGAGCTCCTATATTCCACTATTTAAAATAAAATTATCAAGTTAGTTTCTTAACTTTAATAGTGAACACTAAACAACAACTATTCACAAATACAAGCCCCTCTTTTCTTAGCTACTTACTATCTGACCCCAACTCTGTAAAAATATGCTGTTCCAAGAATCCACATATTAAACATTACAATCTCAAGAGCACACCATCTCTATCTTCCCTGCTGTACTCATTCTTCCAGCTGCTGATCTCCCTGGGTATTTTTTTTACTGCATGTAGGTTTAGATGAACATGTGTCTTTGACAGAGAGTGTTTGAGATGGCCAGTTAGCACTCCTGCTCTACAGCAGCTAACCTGCTGTTGGATGGCAGTGGCTCTCCCTCCAGTGTTCAAAATGCTGGGTATGTATACTCCCCATGATATAATAATTCCCATAATTTGGTTGCTTACCAGGTGTCCAAACAGTAATATTCAAATTCTTTTGGCTTCTGGTATCTTGAGCGTTATTTAAACTCTTTGGTTGCATTTGAATTGCTGTCAAAACAGCAACCAAAACTCAGGTATCCATTTCTCAGCTAATGGTGACATGTCGAACAGTTTGACCGTCAGCTGGCATCTGTGGCATTAATTTCTATTCGTTAAAAATCGTTCTGTTTTAATGTACCCTACATGTTTTTAGCTTCATAACATCTTCCCGCTTCAGAAAATAAAATGAACAAGCAGAATGAAAAGATGGTTACATTTCTTTTCCTCTAATTCGTAATCCCAATTTTATGACTTGCAAAAGTATTAATCTCAGTTATATCATTCATATTAATTCCGCACACCATTATAACACTGGAATAAGGTAAATCGTATCGATACTTTTCCTTTAAATCAGCGATAACACATCTGCTATCACATTGTCAGAGCCGCAGCATGTACATTTTGTAAGTTTAAAGTCGGTGTGATAAGATTCCAATGAAATAGTCTCATGTTCTGCTCTTTAACTATTCCAAAAAATGCGAGAGATTTGTCATTGTCCACAACCATCTCCGACAATTTGTTTGTCATATACACATTAAAATATTGTCAGGCCAGTGTGAAACTTAATCATTCTTGTTCAATAATGGAGATTTTGTATTTTTTTCTGGTGGATATTGAGTTTTTTCGACAAGTAGACAAATAGACATTCAATTCCATCATCCTCTTTCTGTATCAATACATCTCTGACCCCGATATCCCGAGCATCAAACACAGTTTTCAAAGGGTTTCAGAATATTTGGTGAAGCTAAAACTGGTGTGGTGATTAATCCTGCTTTAAAATTCTCAAATGCCTCCTGGCATTGTTCTGTCCATCACAATTCTGTGTTCTTCTTTAATAAATCCATCAGTGGTGCCAATACGCTGCTGAAGTTTGGGACAAACTTCTGATAGAATCCACTCAATTCCAAAAATCGAAGCACCTCTTTCTTCGAGGATGGTCGTGGAAATTCCTCAAAGCCCTTCGTCTTTGTGTTCCATGGGGTCAAACTTCCATGTCCAATGTAATGTCCCAAGAACGTCCCCTCTGCCTTCGCGAATTCTGTTTTCTTTAAGGTCATTACCAAGTTTGCTGCTTGTAATCGTTCAACATGGTCTGCTAACTGTAACATGTGAGCTTTCAATCACTTGCTAAAGATCACTACATCATACAGATAAACTGTACAATTTGTTCATCTGGCCACAGCTCTGTTCCTGAGTCTTAAATGTGGCTACTGCATTATTCATCCATATAAAATACTCGATAAAGTTTTTTGTCATCTCCAGCATCTTTACGAGATAGCTTAACTGACTCCACATTTTTTTATTTGAAAGGGGCCACTAAACTTGGCTTTGAAGGGATTTCTTACCACTGGTGGCAATACTAATACGTCATCCCCACGGGAAACCTTCAAAGTTTCAGAGTTTTTACCTGCCACCTGCTTCACTCTATGCTGTGCTCTTCAGATACTATTTAGCAAACTCACATACTCCATCTACTTTCTCCTTCACCGTACACACAGAATCCAAGTGTGAGATTTCTGACTTCGGTCCTGTCAATTTATATTTAATTAATTTCAAAGGACCTCTCACTTCACAAATGAATATTAACTCAGAGGAAGTAAACTGAGTAAATTTATTTGGGGTATCTCTAATGGAAAACAATATAATTGGACACCTTTATTCCAATCATTCGGGTAGTCATAACAGTACGCTATTAACATGGTCCTCAGTGTCTGATGCTAACTTTGCAAGGCTCCCTGGGATTCAGGATCCGACGCACTTGATTTAAACTGCTGCATGCTGAACCTATCCATGACTTCCTTAAAAAGCTGAGCAGTAAAATGAGATCCTTGGTCTGACTGAATCTTACTGCCTAGCCCACAGCGAGTAAAGAAAGCTACTCACCCCTCCACCTCCTTTTTTATCTTAACATTCTGTAATGGAATTGCCTCTGGAAATCTGGTAGACATATTCACTATTGTCAGCAAATATAGTTTTCCATTTCTATTTTAGGAAGGGGAGCTACACAATTAAACATAACCCACGTATAATGTTCTTCGACTGCAGTAATTGGCGAGAAAGGTGCTGGTTTTATTACTGCCTGTTACTTACATACCATTTGCTTTTTTATCATGTACAAAAAAACCCACGTCCTTGTGCATTCCAGGCCACTAGAAATGCTTCTGTACCTTAGCTTGAGTCTTCTGTACACCGAGGTGTCCGCTTGTTTATGTGCTAGCCATAACACTGTATGCTACAGGTAACACAATGTGGTGCACTTCGGCCCATTTCCCTTCTGCACTGACCTATTGGGTTCTCCATTTTAATTTTAGGATTCTATCCTTAAGTTAGTAACATTCGACAATATATTCTGATTCCTTTTCTCTGTGTGTGCATGTGTATGTGTGTGTCTATATGTGTTGTAAGTCCATTAGCCTTTGAGGACTAAACACCTCTGCCTGATCGTCTGCCTTTTCAGGTGTTTTCTGCACCGTTACATCAAACAGGGAGTCAGTTCACGAAGCATCAACTCATTTGTCTTTTTCTTTCGTTTTTCCTTCCTGCTGTAACTTATGACGGTGAAACTTGGGGCGGCACGGTGGCACAGTGGCACAGTGGTTAGCACTGCTGCTTCACAGCGCCAGAGACCCAGGTTCCGTTCCTGCCTCAGGCGACTGACTGACTGTGTGGAATTTGCACGTTCTCCCCGTGTCTACGTGGGTTTCCTCCGAGTGATTCGGTTTCCTCCCACAGTCCAAAGATGTGCAGATCAGGTAAATTGTCCACGATAAATTGCCCGTAGTGTTAGGCAAGGGGTAAATGTAGGAGTATGGGTGGGTTGCGCTTCGGCGGGGCGGTGTGGACTTGTTGGGCCGAAGGGCCTGTTTCCACACTGTAAGTAATCTCATCTAATGATAGTGGGATCTTGTTACTACACACTCTGGAAAAATTCCTCGCTATTTTTCTTTTAACATCTCAATTCCCTAGTCTTCTGTTGACTTCTCCACCACAAGGGGTGCCTATCCCACCTCGCCTCCTGCGAAATCGTTCCCAAGACCAAACTGTATTCCTGGAAATGAAACTCTGTTATTCACTGTCACTGTTACTGCCCCAACCTTGATTTCGCACTGCATCCTGATATTACACAAGGGAATGCTTAATTTCTGTCCCCATTCTACAAATTAACACTCTCTTGATTAACATGCCAGAAAGAGTGAAAATACTTTCATCTCTTACTATTAGAGGGTGAGAGAAAGTGAGGGCTGCAGATGCTGGAGATGAGAGTTGAAAAGTGTGGGGCGAGGAAAGCATAGCCAACCAGGCAGCATCCGAGGGGCAGGGGCGTTGACTTTTCAGGCATAAATACTTCATTAGGAAAGTGGGGGGCAAGGGAGGGGGAAGGAGGTTGAGAAATAAATGGGAGTGTGGGGATGGAGCTGGGTGGAAGGGAGCTTGGAAGGCGATTGGTCCATGCAGGTGAGCTGTAATGGTGATAGGTCGGAGAGGAGGGTGATAGGACACCTATTGGTGGTCGGACATCTGGAACCCTCAAACTGTACAGCATCAACGTTGACTTCACCAAATTCCAAATCTCCCCTCCACCAACCTCTCCCAGATCCAACCATTCAATCTCGCACTGCCCTCTTGGACTGCCCTAACTGGCCAACTTCCTTCCCATCTATTGACTCCACGCTCCTTTCCGACATATCACTATCACTCCCACGTATATCTTCTTATTGCCTTCCCAGTGACCCTTCCACCAGCCCAACTACTACCCTCGTATTTATCTTTCATCCCCTTGTCCCCCCACCACATTCCTGACGATGGGTTTCTGCCTGATATTCGATTGTCCTGCTGTCTGGATGCTGCCTGATCTGTTGTGCTTTTCCGGAGCCTCACTTCTCATCTATTAGAGACTGAGCAGAGCAGATCCCATATCTCACAAAATTATAACATTTTGTCCTTCTCCCCCTGTTCTTTCTGAGTAAACTTTATCCACAGAGGCGAATTCTTTCAGAGATCAGGTACCGACTCCATACCCAGCCCTTGCCTCGTCTGTGCACTCTCCTGCAGCTCCTCGGCTCTACTTGGGGTCTCCTTTACCAATTTCACTAATGCCACTGGGCTTAGCCTCTTCTACCACATCTTTCCCCAAAGTGCCTACATTCAACGCCCATCACAGTGTGTCCCAGCTTACTGCAGTGAAACCACCTTTTCCCAGTGCCCTTCTTAAACCATCGGCACTGTCATTGTATGTGTTCCACTCCCTTATAGTGAGAACACCTGAGGCCTTTCACTACCTTTCAACCCCCTTGGGCTTCTTTCTTCACCTGTGGGAAAGTATTGTGCGCTACTGTTTGCTTTGTAATGTGTGATCGTCCCTTCTCCCAATTTCTATCCCTCACAACGTGAAAATCCTGCCAGAAGCTAAATATCATCTCATGCCCCAGTGCATATTTACCTGCCATTTCTGCTCCACTTCTCACTTCTTGAACTTTTGGTACATTCACATGAATTCTTACTATCTCTGGAAGTGAGTCTTTTAACTTCTCCAGCAAATTTATCTCCCTCAAGCCTCACAGGTCTTATCCATTTTTAAGGCCAGCACCCAACTGTCAAAATGACTGTGGCTAATTCTTTCAAACTCAATATAAGTCTGACATGGTTCCGTCTCTATTTTTCTGAACTTCTCTCTTTATGCTTCTAGTACCAATTCATAACCATCCAAAATAGCCAATTTGACATCTTGATAATCTCTTGACACCACATATGACAGCGCTGCACATACCTCACCAGCTGTGCCCACCAGCTTAGTCTGAACTAGCATTACCCACAAGTTCATTGGACACGTCATCTGCCTTGCCATGTTTTCAAATGAAATAAAAAAGGTTTTGACATTTTTTTCACCGAAATATGACAAGTTATTAGCATAGTATTATACATCCCTACGTTCTCCCTTTATCTCCATCCTGTTAATTTAACTTCCTTGTCTAATTCCCAACTTCTGAATTTCAAATCCTCTCGTTCTTTCTTTTTCCTCTCTTTCTCTTTCTTTTCTCTCTGTTTCCTTTCCTTTATTTATGTTCTTTCTCCAGTTGCCACATTTGCAATTTAAGGTTTTACTAACTCCGACTGCAGATACATCAAAGTGCTTGACCAACTCCATTAAAATTTCAGCTTCCCTTTTCTCCCTGGTTAAACCCAATTCCAACCTATTTGCTAATTCTAAAAAATGTCCTCCTTCTGTCCTTCTAACTTCCTTGGAAAATTTGGGAACCTCTTTAGTCATGTGAACAGCCATTTCCCTCACTTTTCATTTAACCAACCACAAGTAACAAAATTAAACGAATTTTCCCACTGGTTTTATTTGAAGATCAAAATCACTAATCGCAATGAATTGGAATTTGCTGGGACCTTTTGTACCCTAAATCTGTTCAAGTTTTTCCAAATCCCATACGGCAAGGCCCCAAACTGTTATGACATCAATGTCGAACCACTCTGTTAATTAAAACCACACACCCAGAAGAACTCACTCACATCATAGTCTGTTAAAACGTGAGGACAGAGAACTCCTAAATTCCACTAATAAACAAAAAATAACAATTTATATGTGTGCAAGTTAGCTCACTGAGATTTAAGGTTTGTTTTCAGAAGTTTCGTCACCATGACTAGGTGACATCATCAGTGAGAGACTCCGCTGAAGCTCTGGTGGTATGTCCTGCCTCCATATTTATAGGTCTTGGTTTCTTAAGATGGGTGATGTCATTTCCGGTGATTTTAACAATACAATGTAGACAGGATCTAAATTGATGCTTTTATTGATGGACTTCTGGTTAGAATGCCATTCCTCCAAGAAGGTACTTGCGTGTCTTAGTATGTGTGTGTGCTTTGTCCCAGTCAATGTAGTGCCTTTCTTTGTCTGTATGTATGGAACATAGTGATAGTGCGTCATGTCTTTTGGTGGCCAGTTGGTGTTCATGTATCCACGTAACACAACAACAGGACAGTTTCAATGCTGGAAAATTGATTTTATATACCCTGTTTAATTAATGTGCGTGTGCAGATAAGTAGCATTTTTCATATGTGCACAACACATTGTAAATGAACAACAGAGACACAGTTAACGTAAAAAGAAACATATGATGTATAAAATTGATAAAACATTAAACATGATTTGATCCTCTCAACGTTCCCTCCTTTTCTGGCATTCCTAACTCTAATCTCTCATTCTTACCAGGATGTGTGCTCCACATTCTTGATTCTAGTGTCCCAATTTATTTCAGTTAATCCCCTTTTTACCGGGACTTCAATATATTGGCCTGTTGGGTTCTTTCCAAAGTTAGTGTCTGTCATATTATTGGAGATAAATATTCTGGCATCAGGCTCAGCATTTGAACATATTACTTTGTTGCACGCGCACAAAGGACCACAGCACACAGGCATTGCCAAAACATTGGGGAATGTTCATCTACTTCTTTCGATAATGTAGTTTTCTCATTTTCCACATCTCCATATCTATATCCTCTCTCTCGTTCTCCATTTGTATCAAGTTAAGAAATCCACCAATTATTCTTCGTGTCCTATCTCTCAAAACTCCTTCTTTCAGTTTATATCTGATACTCTCTTCAAGATGCAATGTGGTTATAAATAAGCAATGTAACTACCAAGACATGCGGGAGGAGATGGCCAGAGTTAATTGGAAGGGGAGTTGAGCAGGAAAGACCATGGAGCAGCAATGGGATGAGGTTCTGGGGATAATTCGGAAGATAATACCAGAAATGCAACCCGAAGAAGATGAAACATACTCATGGGAGAACAAGGCAGCCATGAGTGATAAGTCATCAAACCAAAAGAGAAAACATGCAATGTGGTGAAGATGATTGGGAATCCAGAGAATTCATTGGCTCTGAAACTACATAAGGCTGGCATTACTGACACTACAGAGCTCTTAATCATAGTCAGGGAAAGGAACAGAGGAAACACATTCACTTTAAACACAGAAGATGGTATTTCTCAAGGAAAAATATTCAGGTGAATTAAGATCAGTTAAATGCTTTTGCGGAATGGGTCAGATTGGAAGCAAGACCCGGGGAGACAGACCCTCAGCAGAATTAGAGTTTGAAAATGGAAGTATTTCCACATCAGAAACCAGGTTAGGCCACTGAGTGCAGGGCTGATGGGTGAATGGGTCTCAGTGAGAATTGGGGAACAGACAGCAGAATTGCATTGCAGATATTGCAGCTCGAAACTGCGTATTCATGTAGTGCTGTAGACCACAGCAGCAGGAGAAGCAGACATGCATTCAACCACAACCTGTAACTTTTTGCCAGGGTAATACCTCAGTGTGCTATTACCATCAACACCATAGTAATGGAAAATAAGGCTGAGTGACGAGTGTGGGTGAACATGTCAGAATCAGAATCACATGAACTTTAACCTGATGCTAACTCATTAAAGCTACCAGACTTGGCCAACAGATCTTAACGAAGCCCTGCAGTTCTGCCACAGTTAGTCATAAATGATGATGGACGATTAAACAAATGACTGGAGGAGTGGGCTCCACACACATCGCCATACTAAATAATGGAACAGACCTGCACATCAGTGTAAAAGAGAAGGATGTTTTATCTTTTATCTGGCACCATCTTCTGCCAGAAGTGTTGAGTCGATGATTCACCTCACCCATATCATGATGCCCACAAAATCACAGATGCCAGTCTTCAACCAATTTGATTCGCTGCATGTGCCATGGAGAACAGCTGAATACAGTAGATACGACACAGACAATGGGCCCTGACACAATTCCTGCAATAGAACTGAAGACTTGTGCTGCACAATAAGACGTGTCCCTGTTTCATTCCAGCTCCAACTCTGATATCTCCCTGGCAATGCCGAAAATTACTAAACTAAGTTACGTCCCCAAAGACCGGAATAATTACAATCTGACCAATTACCATCCCCTCAGTCCCATCACGACAGTCAAATTGGTGGGAGTTCTTTTTGACAGAGCTGTCAAGCAGCACAGAAATAACCCGCTCAGTGTAGTTTCCGACAGGTCCCCATGTGGAGATGATGCTGTTGTGGTAATGTCACCGGATTACTAATACAGACCAGGCTAATGATCTGGCAGCGGGTGGAAGTTAAAGACAATTAATAAAATATCGAGATCTAAAATCTGGGATCAGTAACAGTGACCTTGAAGCCAATATGGATTATAAACAGAATTTCTTTCGCCAATGTACTTTTAGGAAGTGAATCTCCCATGATTTCCTGGGCTGGCCTAAAACTGACTCCAAAGACCCTGACATGTGATAAACATTTCAATGGTCTCTGAAACGGCCAATCAAGGTACTCATTTGTATCAAACTACTCCGAGGTCTGAAAGGATGAAACCGGACAGAACACCCGGCCTCAGCATCAGTGTCAGAAAAGGGAATGGGAACACAATGCTCTCGACCCTGCAGAAACCTCCTTCCTAACATCTGAGAGCTTTTGACAACATTGACAGAGCTTTCCAACAGACTGCACAGAAACAGTGGGAAAGGAGTAGGTTCAACAACACAGTGAGCCTTCCCATTCTAATTCATGGAAAAAACTCTCCTCAATGCACTTACCCCACACGATATACATATCCGTTAATGTGAGTAACCTTGGGAAGCTGTAAAATAGGTGGTGCAGTAGTACGTTTGGTCCATCGAGTTTGCTAACCAATTCAATATAATGATGGTTGGCCCTTCATTTCCACACCGTACTCCTGCTCTCCCACCATCCCTTTACTGTCTCGAAATCCTTATTTATAATCAGTGTCTCGGTTTCCAGGTGCGAGCGAATTCCCAGGTTCACTGGTCTGTGAGTGCAGACATTTATTCTCATCTCAATGCAGAGTGACCTGCCTGTACCTAATACTGTGGCCCCTGGTTTTAGACGTCCCAACCAGGGAAATTATCATCCCTGCTTCCAATCTGTCTCACCCTGTCAGATTTTTGTATATTTCACTGACATCCCCATTCATTTTCCTAAACCCCTTGGAATACAGGCCCAGTCTCCCCAATCTCTGCTCCCACAACAAGCCTGTCATCCCAGAGATCAGTCTGGTCATCCTTCACTGCTCTCCATCAATGTCAGGGTTGTCCTTTATTAGGTACGGAGATCAAAACTGCACATAATGCTGCACAATGTTTGAGATGATGTCTCACCAATACCGTATGCAGCTGCAGTAAGACACCTTTTCTCCTGGACTCAAATCCTCCTGAAATGAAGGTCATCACACCATTTATTTTCTTAACTGCTTTTTGTCCTGCAATATTGGTGTTTTTTTTACATCCTCCTCACCCACTCACAATCCCACATCCGTTAGTGCTGTCAGCAGGCTGGGATATAGTGTATCTGATTCCAGCGACCAAATGTTTAAAGGGCATTGTCAACAGCTGGTCCACAAGCACCGATCCCTGCGACACGTCAGCAACCTTCCTCTCTTAATTTCTATTTATTTATTTCGTGAATCTGGGTGTCACTGGCTGGGCCAGCATTTATTGCCCGTCCCTAGTTGCCCTTGAGAAGGTGGTGGTGAGCTGCATTTTTGAACCGCTGCAGTCCACCTGCTTGGTTGACCTCCAATGCCATTAGGGAGGGAATCCCAGGATTCTGACCCAGTGACTGTGAAGGAGCGGTGATATATTTCCAAGTCAGGATGGTGAATGGCTTGGAGGGGAACCTAAAGATGATGGTATTCCCATACATCTGCAGCCCTTGTCCTTCTAGATAGACATGGTCGTGAGTTGGGAAGATGGTCTCTGAGGATCTTCGTTGAATCATTTCATTGCAGCATGGAGATAGGAAACCACTGCTGCTGCTGCTGAGCGTTGATGATGAAGCATTGTGGATGAAGGGACAGTCAAACTGGCTGCTTTGTTCTGGATGGTATAAAGATTCGTGAGTGTTGTTGGGGCTGCACTCTTCCAGGCAAATTGGGAGTCTTCGACCACACTTCTGACTTATGCATTGTAGATGATGGACAGACATTTGGAAGTCAGGATGTGAGTTACTCGCCGCAGTATTCCGAGCTTCTGACCTGCTCTTATAGTTACTGTGTTTATGTGGTGAGACCAGTGAGTTTCTGAGCAATGATTACCCACCAGGAATTTGATACTGGGAGATTCAGTGATAGTAACACCATTGAATGGCAAGGGGCAGGTTAGATTGTATTTTATTGGTGATGGTCACGGTCTGGCATTTGTGGCCTGAATATTACTTGCCACTTGTTAGCCTGGATACTGTCCAGATCTTGTCGCATTTGAACATGGACTCTTTCAGTATCTGAGGAGCCACAAATGTTGTAGAACATTGTACAATCATTGGTGAACATCCCCATTGCTGACCTTAAAATGGAGGGAAGGTCATTGATGAAGCAGCCCTGAAGAAGCTTTCAGCCAATTCTCGAGGGACTCCTACAGACTTGGAACTGAGTTGACTGACCTTCATCAAAAATAACCATCCTCCTACGTGTCAGGTATGATTCTAACCAGCAGGGAGTTTGCCCCTGATACCCAATGATTGTAGTTTTGCTAATGCCCCTTAATGCCACACTTGGTCGAAGGCAGCCTCGTTTTAAAGGGCTGTCGCTCTCACCTCACCTCTGCAATTCAGCTCTTTTGTACATGTTTGAACCACAGTAATGAGGTCAGGAGCTGAGTGGCCCTGGTGGAGCCCTAACTGGGCGTCACTGACCAGGGTATTGTTGGGCACGTGCTGCTTAAAAGCACTGAGACTTTCCACCACTTTACTGATGATCGAGAGTAAACTGACAGAGTGGGAATACCATCATCTTTCGGTTCCCCTCCAAGCCATTCACCATCCTGACTTGGAAATACATTTGCTTTTTATAAACAGGAGATACTTAGGGTAATTTTCCACATAATCGGGGATAGCCATTGTTGTAACTGTATTGAAACAATTTGGCTTGGGGAGTGATAAGTTATGGAGCACAAGTTTTCAGTACTATTGCTAGAATGTTGTCAGAGCATGGACTCTTTGGAGTATCCAGTATCTCCAATCGTTTCTGGATATCGTGTGGACTGAACCAAATTGGCTGATGACTGGTAACTGAATTGCTGAGGACCACTGGAGGAGGCTGAAATGGATCATCCACTCAGCACTTCTGACTGAAGATTGTTGCGAATGCATCAGCCTTATCTTATACACTGAAGTGCTGGGCTCTTCCATCATGGAGGAAGGGGTTATTTGTGGAATCTCTTCCTCCAGTGAATTGTTTCATTGTCCCCAACGTTTCTCGACTAGATGTGGGAGGACTGCAGAACTTAGATCTGATCCTTTGCTTGTGGGATCACTTAGTTCTGTCTATCACTTACTGCTTCTGCTGTTTGGCGCACAACTAGTCCTGTTTGGTGGCTTCAACAGGCTGACACCTCATTTGCAGTTTTGCCTGGTGTTACTCCACCCTCCTGCACACTCCATTGAACCAATGATGATCCTCTGGATTGATGGTAATTGTTGTGAGGGGGATATGCCAGGCCATGAGCTTGTGTGGGTGTACAAGTCTGCTCCTATAGATGAACCACAGCACCTTAAGGACACACAGACTTGAGCTGCTAGATCTGTTCGAAGTCTGTCCTATTTAGCACCATGATACTACCACCCAAATTGGTGGAGTATATTCTCAATGTGAAGGTGTGACTTTGTCTCCACAATGACTATGTAGTGGCCACTCTTACCGATACTGTCATGAACAGATACTTCTGCAACTGGCAGATTAGTAAGTCTGTGGTCAATATGTATTTTCCTCTTGTTGGTTCCTTCACCATCTGCCGCAGTACCAGTCTAGCAGTTATATCCTTTAGGACCGGGTCAGCTCGATCAGTATTGCTATAGCTGAGATACTCTTGAAGGTGGACATTGAAATCCTCTACCCAGAGTAAATCTTGCGTCCGTGCTACCCTCAGTGCTTCCTCCAAGTGTTGATCAGCATGGAGGATTTTCCATATTCGTTATCTATACCCTCGAGTTCGACACTTTGCACAAGAATGGAAACATCAACCTTCTCCAACCTCTTCTGTGTCTTGTATGTTTGAGCAGTATCACTCCTCATTCATTTAAACCCCAATGAATAATCGCCTCACCATTTTAGAGATTCTCAATAACACAACCCTTCCTTCCCAGGAAACTGCCAAATGTACCATCTAAGTTACTTGCTGCATCATCATGCTGACTTTATGTTTCATACACAGGAAGACTCCAATGCCTTTACTGTTCCTTTTCTCGAAGTCCTCTCCATTAAATAACAGCCTGCCTTTTGATTCTCAGTGTCATCCATAAACTTGGATGTATATTGCACTCAGTTCCCTCCTTCAGGCTGTCAGCATAAATTGCAGATAACTGATGCCATCCGACTGATATTTGTGGTACTCCAGCAGATAAATCTTGACCATAAAGATCCATTAATCCTGACTCTCCGATTTCTGTGTTAAACAATCATCATCCCATGTTTATACTGTATCCAACATCCTTCGCTTCTGTTCTGTGCAAGAACTTTTAATGTGTAATACCTTGTGGAAAATCTCTGGAAAGCCTGGTATCCACCAGATCCCCTTTGTCAAGTCCGTTTGTAACATTTTCAGGCATCTCCAGAAATACTTTGTATGATTTTACATGGCAAAATATCATTTCCCTTTCATAGACCCACATTGACTCTGCGTGAAGCTTTTCTAAATGTCCATGCTGAGCAAGATTTCCAAATTAAGCTCGTCCCATTTGATTTCATTTGGCCCAAAAGCCTCTAAATGTTTCCTGTTCATATGTTTGTACAAATGAGTTTTAAATGTTGTAGCTCTCCTTGCATCTCCCACTCTTCCTCTGGAAGCCCATTCCATACCCACGCCACCCTCTGTGTAAGAACGCTGACCCTTCATCCCTTTTAAATCTACCCTCTTTCATCTTAAACCTATTCCCTCTCTGTTTGGATTCCCCTATCCTGTGGAAAAGACCTTGGCTATTCACCCTATCCATACCTCTCAAGATTTTATAAGTTTCTATAATGTCACTCCTCAGCATCCTACACTCCATCTAATAATAACTTCAAGAACAAGCGTTTAAAGATAAGCACTGCAAAATTGAAACAATTTTAAAAATGACAGGTAACCAACACTCAGCCCAAACGTCATACTGTGATTTGTTTTTCTCCATGTTACAATACTAAGGCAGCATGAAACGCTTACCTGTGTCAATAAGAAGTCAAGCACCTGAATTCCTTTATCTAAAGGGTGTGATGATTACGACAGTGAAAATGTCTCTGTGGCCAGATTTATATCATAAATCTTGTGCTACTGAGACTTTATAAAGCTCTGGCTAGGCCCCATTTAGAGTACTGTGCCCAGTTTTGGGCCCCCCACCTCAGGAGGGACATACTGGCAGTCCAGCGGAGCGTGTCCAGCGGAGATTCACACGGATTATCCCTGGAATGGTAGGTCTAACATATGAGGAATGGCTGAGGATCCTGGGATTATATTCATTAGAGTTTAGAAGGTTAAGGGGAGATCTAATATAAACTTACAAGGTAATACATGGCTTGGAAAGGGTGAACGCTAGGAAATTGTTTCCGTTAGGTGAGGAGACTAGGACCCTTGGGCACAAACTTAGAATTAGAGGGATCAATTCATAACAGAAATGCAGAAACATTTCTTCAGCCAGAGAGTGGTGGGCCTGTGGAATTCATTGCCACAGAGTGCAGTGGAGGCCGGGAGGCTAAATATCTTCAAGGCAGGGATTGATAAATGCTTGATGTCACAAGGAATTAAGGGCTACGGGGAGAATGCGGGTAAGTGGAGTTGAAATGCCCATCAGCCATGATTAAATGGCGGATTGGACTCGATGGGGCGAATGGCCTTACTTCCACTCCTATGTCTTATGGTCTTTATGGTCTTATACCATATGGTCAACATTCTCCCTCCTGGCCTCCGTATGACTTTGTATGGTTGTGTCTTCTTTATCTTGCATTCAATAGAGACAACCCCTTTCCTCCATTCACACCTTAAATTCGACCCGTTTTACAGAATCTTCTCATTCACCACTGCTAAAAAGCCGTTTTTCTTTTGCCACACCCTCTTTTCCCTGCCACCCATCCTCCACTTCTGGCAAGGGATTAAAAGAGCATTTTGCAATTGTATTCAGTTTCGATGAATTGTCACACTGGACTGAAACCGCTAACTCTGTTTCTCTGTCTCTGCAGATGTTGACAGAACTGCTGAGTTTCTCCAGAAATGAATAGGCACAGAAAAAATCTTCAATTAAACAAATAACTATGGATACTGGAAATAAAAATGCAAAAACCTTTGTGGAAGGTTCACTGGACCTGAAAATTTAACTCTGAATTCACTCCAGAAAATTCTGCAACACATTTAGCAATTTCTTCAGCAATTTCTATTTGTTGAACAATTTCCAACGACATATTGTCAAAGATGACCAAACATCCTGTCGAACATGGAGTGCCATACACTGGGAACTGAACAGTAACGCATGGTGACAAGTTCCTTGACTCTGAAACTGCATAAGGCTGACATCACTGACACTGCAGAGCTCTGATACATGGTCAGGGAGAAAAACAGAAGGAAACATTCACTTCAAATACAGAAGATGGCATTACTGCAAGGAAAAGATTGAGATTAGTACCTGAAATGGATATAGTTTATGTAACAAATTGGAGGCGTGACACCAAGTAAAGACTTTCAGCAGAATGAGAACATGAAAGTGGAAGTATTTCCGCATCAGAAACCAGAGTAGGTCACTGAATACAGGGCTGATGGGTGAATGGGTCTCGCTATGAACTGGGGCCAGTCAGTAGAATTGAATTGTAGATATTGCAGCTAAAACTGGGTAATCATCTGATGCTGTAGATTTCAATGACAATCTGTAACTTTTCCCCCAGGATAGTCCATCCATCTACCATTACCATGAAGCCGATCCATGGGTCAGTGACAAGTGTGGGTGAACATGGTCGGGTCGGAATCACGTGCACCTAAACCTGATTACAATCCATTAAAGCTACCGCACTTGACTGGTTACACTACAAACAGCAGGACTAACATCTGATACAGAAAGAGATGATCCCAAGACTAACAAATCAGATCTGAGCTCTGTCGTCCTCTCAATTCCATACATAAACGTCAATGGACCATTAAACTACTCACTGGAAGAGAGGACTCCACAAATATCCTCACCCTAAATAATGGAACAGCCCTGTACGACAGTGTAAAAGATGCAGTATCTGAACCATCCTTAGCCAGAAGTGTTGAGTCGATTATCCACCTCACCCTCACCATGATGCCCACAGAATCACAGATGGCAGTCTTCAACCAATTCAATTCACTGCACGTGACATGAAAACAAACAGCTGGACACTGTAGATATGACTAATGCAGTGGGCCCTGACACCACGTGCTACACAACAAGCCTTGCCCCTGGGGAAGCTGTTTCATCCCAGCTCCAACTCTGACATCTCCCTGTCCATGTGGAAAGTTGCTCAACTATATCCCATCCGCTAAGAGGAGGATTACTGCAAGCTGACTCTTTACTAGTCCTTCAGTCCCATCACGACAGTTAAATTGGTGGGAGCTCAAATTTGACAGAGCTGTCAAGCAGCACAGAAATAATCTGCTCAGTGTGGTTTCCGATAGGTCCCCATGTGGAGATGGTGGCGTTGTCGAAATGTCACTGGATTACTAACCCAGACCAGGCTAATGCTCTGGCAGCTGGTGCAAATTAAAAACAATTAATAAGAAATTAATAAGATCTAAAATCTGGTGTCGGTAATAGTGATCTTGTGTTCAATATCAGTTGTAAACTTCGATTTCTTTCCCCAATGTATTTCAGGAAGTGAATCTCCCGTGCTTTCCTGGTCTGGCCTAAAAGTGACTCCAGACACACAGACATGTGATAAACTCTTCAATGATCTCTGAATGGGCCAAGCAAGACACTCAATTATATCAAACTGCACTGAAATCTTTAATGATAAACCCGTACCGAACACCAGGCCCCAGCCTCGTTAGTAGAAAAGGGAATGGGAAACACAATTCTGTCGACTCTGCAGAGACCTATTTCCTAACAGTCGAGAGCTTGTGACAATATTTGCAGAGCTTTCCCACACACTGCACAGAAACATTGTGACAGGAGCAGGTCATACAACACATTGAGCTTTCACTGTGTAGTTAATGGCCAAACATCTCCTCAGTGCAGTTTTCCCCATACAATAGTCATATCCCTTAATATGTTTAAACATTGTGAAATATCAAATGAGAACTGCTGTATGCCTTCAGCCCATCAGTTTTGCTCCTCCATTCAATATACAGGCAGGTCTCCGATAACACGTCCTGATTAAATACAATTTGGCTGCAATGTGATTCGTGAATCTTTTTTCTATAAAGTGAATTCCCGTTCACTGTGGCGCGATTCCTTGCCGGGAACCAGCTGGACAGCAAAACCCTGCCTCAGTATCCTCTCTCTGCAAAATGTACAAACAATGTGGTCAGCTAAAACAGGAATGCAATGCGCTCAGGAAGCCTTGAAACTGAGGCTGAAACTGGAAAGTGTAGACTACATTTCGAAATAACTTTATTTCAAACTGTGGAGAGAATCTTGAGGAGACCTGGAATTCCTCATCGGCATCACGTGGTTATTCAGCCCCCATGTGCTTTCTGGTGAAAGGTACAGTGCTCCAGTGAGTGACTGTAGTGTGAAAGTGTTACATTTATGGCACTGTTCCATTACAACATGTGATTTAAAGATTTATTTAGACTGAACTAGTGTGTGTGTGTTAGACTAAACTTAATCTTTGGTTTTTACTGATTTTTTTGGGATCGCCCCTTACCCTCTTTTTTTCCATATACACCATTATTAATATTGCATGATTTTCGACAACGCAGTGTTGCTCGGAAACACAGCTACCGTGTTATTGGAGAACAACCTGGACTGATAGCTGATCTTCTATCTTCACAACGTACTCCTGCTCTATCACTATCCTTTTAATTTCCAGAAATCCTTATTTATATTCAGCGCCATGACTTCCACAGCCTGATCTGGGAGAGAGTACCCCTGGTTCGCCAGTCTCAGAGAGCAGACATTTATTCTAACCTCAATGCAAAGCGGCCTGTCTGTAACTGATATTGTGGCCCCTTCCTTTAGACATCAGAGCTTGGGGAATTACCAACCCTGCTTCCAATCTGTCTCGCCCAATCAGAGTGTTATATATTTCACTGAGATCTCCACTCATTTTCCTAAACCGCATGGAACACAAGTCTAGTCCCTCCAAACTCAGATCCCATAACAAGTCTGTCATCCCAGAGATCAGTCTGGTCATCCTTTACTGCTCTCTCTCAATGTCAGGTATGTCCTCTATTAGGAACAGAGACCAAAACTGCACACAATGCCGCACAATGTTCGAGATGGTGTCTCACCAAGGCCCTGAAGAGCTGAAGTAAGATACTCTTACTCCTGTACTCATATCCCCCTGAATTGAAGTTGAATACAGCATTTATCTTCCTCCCTACTTGCTGCTCCTGAAATATTGCTCTCAGTGAGTGGTGTACAGGGATATCCAGTTTCCTTTCAATGTTACAGCTCCCCACTTGCTGGGTCTATAAACACTGGTCAGCGTGCCAATGCCATCACCAATATTGACTCATGGATACAGAACTCACTGCCTGACATGGACTCTGAGGGCTGCACAGAAATAAATAAAAATGCAGCTTAAGTTCCTTTATAGTGCAACATTTTTCAACTACTCCCTTTTCAAATGATAGGCTGCCATTCTATTGTTCCCACCAAAATACACAACATCTCATCTCTCCCATTGCTCTCCATCTGCCTCGTATTTGCCCAGTCATTTCACTTATCTCAGTCACCTTGGAGCTTTTTTACATCCTCCTCACCCACTCACAAGCTGACGTTGTTTAGTGTTGTCAGCGAACTTGGGAATATTGCATTTGAGAGACTCAACCAAATATATGATGTGTATTGGCAATAGCTGGCGCCCAAGCCACGATCCTTCCTGTATGCTCCTAGCCTTCCATAATAAAAACGTTGTTTTACTCCTACTCACTGTTTCCTGCCAGCTCTGTCCTTCGAGAACCATGTCCATGTATTAGCCCCAGTCCCACAGGATTCAAATTTGCACAGTAGGCTTGGGGCTTTATCAAAAATCTTTCTGAAATTCCAATCGTATTGCATTGATAGCTTCGACATAATTTTGCTAAAAGCCACTTTCTCAAATATGATTCCTATTTCATGAATCTCTGTTGAGTTTGTCTATGCCCATTAATTTCAGTCCGATACTTTCTCTAAACTGTTTAGTTGATAATTTAATTCTTTTCCCTTTTTCTCACCAGGCGAAAGTTCCCTCATATTGCTAGGAAGTTTTCTTTTGTGTTTTGCTTTCTTCTGTGAAGGCATAACTGAAGTATTTGCTCCTTGGTTCTGCTATTTCCCTGTCCTCAATTATCTGTTATCAAACTGTAGGAAAGCTGCACATTTTTTCCCCTAATTTTGCCATTGACATATTTTCAGAAAATATTACAAGTTTTGCGGAAAAACTTTGTTAAGATATTCTTCAGAATCCTACCAATTCCTATTTTAAGGTACTCAGTGATTGGCCTTCCACAGCCATACAATCACTGAAGCAAAGACTCTGTACTATCAGAAATACAGCACGGTCTACATTAGTCCCACATTCCGACACAATACCCGTTGCCGTAAATCTTAAGGCATTTCAAGTGCACTATCATGTATTCACTAATGGTTTTGAGGTTACCATGACAACTCGCCTCTCAAGAAAAGCATTTCAGGCCCCAACACACTCTGGGTGAAAAGCAATCTTCAAATCCTCACTAAACCGCAAACCCTTCACTTTAAAAGTGTGGCTCTTTGACTCAAAGGAACAGCTGCTGTCCATCCACACTGTCCATGCTCCTCGTAATCCTACCCTTCAGAATCACGTCCCTCTCAGTCTCCTCTCCTCCAAACTAAACAACCCGAGCTCATCCAGCCTCTCTCCATAGCTGATGTGCTCCATCCCAGGGACTATCCTGGTGAATCTCCTTTGCACCCCCTCCAGTGCAGTCACATCCTTCCTGTATTGTGATTCCCAGAACTACACACAGTATTCCACCTTGGCGTCACCGAAGTTCTGCATAGCTCTTATAATCTGTGCCTCAATGAATCAAGGTTATGTTTATGGTCGCTTATGCTTTCCCAAACTGTGTATTAACATGTACATCACATTCAGGGATGTGTGGAGAAGCACCCTCTGACCTTCCTAGTGTGCTACCATTCATTGAGTCCTCCCCCGTCTGGTTCCTTCTTCCAAAGTGTATCACCTCATATTTATCAGGTTTACATTCCATCTGCCATTGATCTTCCCAGCTGACCATACCATCAATATCTTCCCGTATCTTAAGTCCTTCCTCCTCACTGCCAACCAACCGGGCAAATTGCGTATCGAACACAAACTTACTTATCACACTCCCCACCCCTCGTCCATATTCACAGCGACATCTTTTATGATTACCACAAAGATTAAAGTTGAAAATCACACAACATCAGGTTAGAGTCCAACAGGTTTGTTCGGAGGCACTAACTTTCGAAGCGCTCCTTCTTCATCAGGTATTGTGCGCTTTGATGAAGAAGCAGAACTTTGAAAGGTAGTGCCGCCGAATAAACCTGGTGGACTATAATCTGGTGTTATGCGACTTTTAGCATTGTCCACCCAGTCCAACACCAGCACCTCCGAATCACAAATAATAAGGGACACAGCACTGATCCCTGTAGTATACCATTGGAAACTGGCCTCCAGTCACACAAGGAGTCAACCACCACCTTGTGTCTCCTACCACTAAACTTCATTTGGATGCAATTTGGCAAGTCACTAATGAGTCCTACCTGTTCCCCTGGTCATTCTGTTCCGCTGGACACATTTGTAGAATATCTGGGAATTCTGCCTAATCTTGCCCTGGCAGCAGGTTTCCATGAGGTAAAAACAATGGCTGCAGATGCTGGAAACCAGATTCTGGATTAGTGGTGCTGGAAGAGCACAGCAATTCAGGCAGCACCCAAGTAGCTTCTAAATCGACGTTTCGGGCAAAAGCCTTTCATCAGGAATAAAGGCAGTGAGCCTGAAGCGTGGAGAAATAAGCTAGAGGAGGGTGGGCTGGGGAGAAAGTAGCATAGAGTACAATGGGTGAGTGGGGGAGGGGATGAAGGTGATGAGGAGGTAAGGGTGGATTGGATAGGTGGTCTATCTTCTTTTCCACCTATCCACTCCACCCTCTCCTCAGTATATTCTTTCTCAGATTTGGTGACCAAAACGGAACTCAATATTACAGGTACAGTACTCACCAACACGCTGTTAAACTGCTTCAACATGTCTTTCCATCTATAATCTGACTCCCTTAAAGGAAGGCAATCCAAATTTTAACTTACCATTTGCATATATTCCTCCAAATACCCTTCACATTCATTGCATTTACGAACTCATTGTGTGCGTTCTTATAGAAAGCCTTCTGATAATCTAAAATATGCCAATTGTAATGGTTCCCCATTATCTATGCTGTAAGAATCAACTTCAAACTATTCCAAAGCTTGTCAAGTATGATTTCCCTTTCAGAAATACATACTGATTCTCTCCAATGTTGCTGTTAATTTCTAAATAACGAATATCACATCCTATATGATAGTGTCCAAGAGTTTCCCCACAAATGTCAAGTTAATTGGTCTGCAGTTCTCCACACTATCTCTTCTTCCCCTTGTAGATGCTTGGATCACTACCATTCATCACTAGTGCTTGGATCCAGACTATGCAGAATGCACTTCGTAATAAACACAGTCATCGACAGTGCAACGAATACTTCTATTAGTGGTTTATTTCTGAAGATTGTGGTATGAGGTACATCTGGTTTGTCAATGTTAGCAATGCTCAATCCAGCTGTATGTTAAGTAGAGCCTTGTTACTGATATAAATTGAGTTTATGTCTTTCGATCCACAAGTCCTATATGATGACGTCGTATTTCTGGGTGATTTTCTGGATCTTCCTCCATGAAGACAAATGCAAAGTAACTGGTTATTTACTTGGCCATTTCCCTGTTATCCATAATAAGCTCGTCTCTCCTGATTGCAGATTTCCACATTTGACTATGCTTTTCTCTTTTTTTTGAAATATAGAACATAGATTTATGCAGTCTTTGAGTTCCTGTTTGTTTGCATGTTCGCTTTTTGATTTCCTTCCCCATTTCATGGCCTTCCTTTTCTGGATCATAAATTTCTGAGAATTCTCAGGATTCCACAATGTGTAGAATTCTTCTGAAGTCACTTCCTGTGATTAATATAATCTTTCATTTATAATGTTAATCGTTGTTAACTCACTTTCTCACTCGTGGGTGTTTTACCTGAAATAAATAGACGTATTTTTCAGACTTTGTAGTTTTTTTCTAAATCTCCTGGTCCTGACCATATATATTCAGGAACACTGCAGGAGGACAGGAAAGAAATAGCAGGGGCCCTGGTTGGTACCTTTGCATCATCGGTAGCCAATGGGTGAGGTCCTGGAGGACTGGAGGGTAGTGAATGCTGTGCCGTTATTCACGAAGGGCTACAAATAAAAACCGGGGAACTATCGACCAATAAACCTAAAATCTGTAGCAGGTAAGTTACTTGACTAGATTCTGAGGGAGAAGATTTGCATGCATTTGGAAAGAGAGGCCCTTGTGAATGGGGGATTATGGCTCACAAATTTGTTAGACTGCTTTGATGAAGTGACCAGTAACTTTGGCAAGGGCATGGTTGTATATATAGACCTCACTAAGGCCTTCAAGAAGATTCCACATGGTACGCTGCTCTGGAAGGTTAGATCACATGGAATTGAGGGAGAGTTGGCAAATTAGGTCCAAAATTAGCTTGATGATAGGAAGAACAGGGTAATCGTGGAAGGATGCTTGTCGGACTGGGGGCCTGTGATGAGTGGAATGCCTTAGGGGGTCGGTTCTGGGACCATATATTCATATATTACACATATCTATGATTTAGATGAGAATGTACAGGCATGATTCGTAAGTTTCAAGGTGACACTAAAATAGGTGGAATCATGGACAGTGAGGAAGGTTATCAGAAATTTCAGAAATTACAGCAGTACCTTGATCAGGTGGGGAAGTGGGCCGAGAAATGTCAAATGGAATTTAAATCAGATAAGTGTAAGTTCTTGCATTTTAGAAAGTCAAATCAAGGCAGGAGTTTCATGGTGAATGGCAGGGCCTTAAGGAGTGCAGGGGAACAGAGTGACCTTGGAATTCAGGTGCACGGTTTTCTGTAAGTGGAGTCCCAGGTAGACAAGGCACTGAAAAAGGCTTTTGACTCACTGGCCTTCATCAGTTAGAGCACTGAGTATCGAAATTAGGCAGTTATGTTGCAATTATGCAAGATGTTGGCGGGTCCATACTTGTAGCGTCATGTTCAGTTTTGTTCACTTTGCTCGAGGAAGGATGTTATTCAACTGGAAAAAGTGCAGAAAAAATTTACAACGATGTTGCCAAGATTCAATGGTCTGAGTTATAGTGAGAGGTTGAACAAGCGAGGAGTTTTTACTTTAGAATGTATGAGGCTGAGGGGGATCTGATAGTAGTGTATAAGATCATGGGAGACATGGATAGAGTCAATGCACTCAGTCGTTTTTTCCACAGGATTGGGCAATCACGGACTAGAGGGCATCAATTTCAGGTCAGAAGGGAAAGAGTAAAAGGGAACCTGAGGGGCAATTTCTTTTACACACAGGATGGTATGCATATGGGATGAGCTGACAGCAGAAGTGGTTGAGGCGGATATATTCACAAAATTTAAAATACATTTGGACAAATACAGAGGTAGGAAAGGATTAGAAGGATACAGGGAAATGGCAGGGAAATGAGGTTAGTGTGAATGGACATTTTGTTCAGAATGGACTAGTTTGGGCCGAATGGCCTGTCTCCGTGCTGTAAGAGTATATGGGTCTAACAACCATTGTTCTCCTACTGAATGTTTCATTGTATTTTCCCAATTCACTGGAGCGAACTTGACACTCTAACCTCTGGGCTTCCATGGTGTTTGACCAGAATGTTCAAACATTCCACATTGAATGCAGATGCTGTGTAAAATACAGCATATTAATGTTACTATTCCTCCAAAGCTGCTTCAGAGCAAGGTTAGTAATTCGTGCTTCCGACCACACAATAGAAAATAGACAATAGACAATAGACAGTAGACAATAGGTGCAGGGGTAGGCCATCCTGCCCTTCGAGCCTGCATCACCATTCAATATGATCATGGCTGATCATCCTCAATCAGTATCACACAACACCAAATCCGAAATAATCTGCTCTCTAGTTTGATTCACAACATACTCTCCAACCCACTTGATATACACTTATGTAATTTATTTTTCACAACATTAGCAGTCACTTAGTTAACTCAGTCTCGATGCAACTTGACACCATCCATTATTACTGCAGAACCCACGAGTATTCGTTACTCATTCACAGGATGGGGGACTTAGCTGGATAACCAGCATTTCCTGGCCATGCCAGACGGCATTGAAGAGTCAACAGTGTTGCCTTGGATCTGGAGTGACATGCAGGCCAGACCAGATAAGAACAGCCGTTTCCTTCCCTAAAGGACATTAGTGAACCAGATGAGTTTTTCCAACAATCAGGAATGGATTCCTGATCATCATAAACCCTTGATTCCAGAAAATTATTGAATTCAAATTCCACAATCTGACATGGCAGGATTTGAAACCATGTCCCCAGAACATTACCTGGGTCTCTGGGTTAAGAGCCCAGCGATAATATCACAATGTCATAGCTTCCCTTTATATATAGTTGCATATATAATTTCCAGAGCATATGTTGCAAAATATTTGCGTGACAGTTTTGGTTCAGATATATACACAAGTTTGTTTCTCCTTGCTATTTGTAAGACCGACCCAAATTCATTCTGTGGAATCTGAGGGACAGAGCCTGTGTCGTTCTTAGTGATAGACTTGGATAAGGCATTCGGGGAGGCTCACCTCGATGCTGAGATGATCTGAAGACATGTCCAGGAATACAGGACAAGCATGAATATCCAGTCCGCTCTGTCAGGATAAGTGTCACCGTATATTCTCACTGCTCCCTCACACTCTCTGTATGTCTCTTATAGCACCTACCCTCGACCAAGTCTCACACTCTATCTCCAAATAAGGCTCAAGCACGACCACACTCACTGTTGAATTCGCACCTTCCCTCCCCGACTTTTTCTGTCCCTGATGTAATAGCCCCACACACTAATAGCACTATATGGATACAACACTATGGACAGACTCCCTCCGGCCACCTCACCATGTTACACCTCACCTAGTCCAGCACTAACAGAAGGGCCATCCACTCCCACCCTCACTCATTCCCTCCCTGTCTCCCATTCCAGGAGAAACAGTATGGAATAGGACAGAAAGGGCCACGCCGGGTGGTGGAGTGCCAGATATCCGTTCCCTCATACCCCAACCCTGATATGTGGGAGGATCCTGGAGAGAGCCGGAGAGGACCAGGAGGCCTTGTGTTGAGTATCTGAAACATCCACGTCCCACCAACCGAATAAGGAGTAGTGTTCAATAAAGAGCAATTCTCAGTTCAAACCTACTGTCAGTTACTACCTCATCTCTCTCACTCGTAGAAGAACAGATACCCCATTGCACAGAGATGCAGGCATTGATATACACAGACGTATTGCTAAATACCCAATATACTAACATAAACAATGCGTACAAGGAGATAAGCATGCACACACGGAGAAGCACACAAAGACATAAACAGTCACACACAAATAGACACAAACACAGATAGAAACACACAGGCTGATACAAAGACAGACACACATAGTCACAGAAATAAAAAAGTAACAAGGACATGGACACACACACATAAATACACATTAAGACACAGACACGAGTGCCATTAAGACACAAATAAATACGTTTTTGATTAATAAGGAGATCAAGGATTCTAGGGAGAAGGTAGGAGAATGATGTAGAGGAACATATGCGAAATGACTGAATGGTATATCAGACTCGATAGGCCAAATGGTCTAATTCTGCTCATTTATTAAATGCTCGTGTGGTGTTATGCTATCAGGTATTCTCTTCCTGAGACAGCAGCAACATATTTGATTGGAAACAGTCAGTGGTAATATGGGAAAAGATTGGAGGGCAGAATAGTTAATGTCTATTCCTAGTTATTGTACCACTATATCCGAAAAGGGGCAGTGATTTGATATGAGGTTTACACAGTTTTAAAAAAAATGTGTCCCACAATGAAAGAAGGAGTCCCTTTCCCTTTACTGTTGTGCTATCTGTGGTGTCCTCATCCTCAGGGAGCAGTGAAGACTCGGTTAATTTAGGTATTTTAGTTTGAGCTTGACTGATCTTTGCCGGACAGGAGAGTCAATGTTTATTGGGAACAGACAGGAGACGGATGGACAGACACACTCGGATCAGCCATGAGCATTCTGAATGGTGCCACCAAATGGCCAACTGCTGCCCCTTTCCAATGTGTTGTTCCCTCAATCCACCCTCCCGGCCGTTACAGAGATATACTGCTCTCCCTACCCCGTGCGTTGTTCCCTCAATCCACCCCTCGATGCGATTAAAGGGTAGACGACCATCCCATTCAACCAGACTGGATCGTTACAATGAGACAGAAAGAGACCATTCTGCCCCTCCAAAGAATTACACAGGAATATAGGATGAAGTATTTCAGCTCGTTGAGTACATTACACGCCCAGGATGAGGCCATTCAACCCGACTGAACTGCTGCACAGGAACAGGGATGCTGTCACGAACAGGAAATAGTAGAGATATATGATTTTTTAAACAAAAGACTAACCAGTTTTGACTCAGAGATCACTGTAGGGTCATCAATGATTAATAATCTATGTAAAATATCTGAATGAAGGGACTGAATGGATCAAAGCTGAACTACCTTGTACACCAAAATGATCATTCAATAGATCTTCAAATGGAGGTAGCGAATCTGCATTATGATGTAGACAGGGAAGGTTAGTGAGCGTATCCTCAGCAGAAATAATATAATGTGATTTGTCTATTGCAGTCGGGAACAATTTAAATGGAGAGAGATTGCAGATGTTTTTCATGTTCTTGGTACATGAATCATATGAATTCTGTCTGCAGATGCAGCAAGTGATTCGGAATGTAAGTGGAATGACGCTGTTTGTGGCAACGGGTATTGGGTTTAATTAGGAATATTTCACTGTATCTGTACAGGGCATTGCTAAGACCACATCAGATACACTGGGTGCAGTTTTGATCCTCTAAACTAAAAATACAACCGGATACAATTACTTTCAAAGATGTTCAAAGATGCTTCCCTTGACTCACTCTTGAAATGAAGGCCTTTTGTAATCGGGATTATCTGTTTAGATCTAAGATGAGAAATCTTATTAAACCACGATTTTCAGAGAAGTCTGTCAGCTGGATACATATTTTCTCCTGTTAAGAAGACCAAAGCTAGATAATAACTTTTTGAATGAGATGCATTGGTAATAACACAAATATGAAGATATCAACCCATTTTTAAAAATTACGCAGATGTATATAAACATCTCATCAAATCATAAAACGGGCACATTATTTTCATTTGCTAATGAAAGGCACTGTGCACAACAACAGCAATGATGCTGCATACGGCATACAGTCTAATATAATCCACTCCAGAGAATGTACATGGAGAGTGCACATGGTCCAGTTTGGTTTTCAGTTGACATTCTTGATTTTTTTTCCGCACAGAGACGGAGAAAAATATTCCTTGCTTCAGAAGCAGCAGCCAATTATTCTGCCTGAAAACAAGATGTGAGAGCACAAAAATCCTGAGTCATCTTTACCACCGTGGAGGATTCCTGATGAGGATTCATAGGAATCTCTGTACAGCTCGAAACAAAGGGAATTCAGCCAAATTCAACTGCTCCGGGAAGAAATCCGCATTCCCAGACATTTGTGTGAGCAGAATAAGTTCAAAGTCAGAAAAACATTTGGGACACTCTATCATTTTACCATTTGTTCACAGTTCAAATTTCTGTGTCACAGATTTTTCTAGAAAATTACCCAGTCCGATACCTATATCATTGGACACAGCACTCAACATTTAAAATTTGCTTTCACCAATAGAGGAGTGGGAAAAGACATGAGTGACCCTCCAACATTGGTCAGAACATGAACAAGAGATTCTCATGGGTTTGTGAAGGTGTGAATTCCCTTCCCCAGAAGATTGTGATGCCTGGATATTTCGATTTGTTCAAAATTGTCTATGTCAGACATTTGATAGACAAATGAATGTAGTAAAATGGTACACTGACAGAAAAGTGCTGCTGAGAACTTAATAAGATCATAGTGCGTGGTAGAGCCTCACTCAGACATGACTCAAAAATGCTTTGCTCTCTCTGATTACAACGTTCTATAACAGAACATCCAGGAAAATTATAGCTGTTTACTTTGAAATTACAGAAAATGAAAACATAAGGAACAAGAATATGTAATTCGGATGGTCAAGCCATTGTATGCGATCATGGCTGATCTACTGTTAGCATTAACACCTCCTTAATGCCCAGTTATTCACACTCCTCAGCTCTCTGACAGGTCAAAGATTCATGTACCACCTCTTTAAATACTTTCAGTGATGTAGCTCCCCTAACTCTCTAGTCCAGATAATTCCTGACATTGATTACCCTCTGTGAGAGGAAAACACTCTCTACACATACACCGTCACCTGATTGATATGAACAAGAGGTGAACACAGGGGCTCAGGATAGAGTGAATGGCCTTGATATCAAGGCAGTAGTTGACTGAGGATGTCATCGGGACCACCTATTTTTTTGAGCTTAATGAGAATCAGGTCTAACCTCCTCACTGGTTGGGGTCTTTCAGAGCACAAAGGAAGATGTTTGTGGTCGGTGGCCAACAATCCTCTCAGTCCCGGGACATCTCTTCAGGAGATCCTCAGATTAACTTCCTCAGCACAAACATCTTCAGCTCCTTTGTCAACGTCTATGTGCCCCCATTCTTGTCACCCATTATCTATCCCAAGATCAGAAATGGAGTGATCACTGAAGATCACACAATATTCAGAACATTTTGTCCCCACTCAGCTCTTGAACCGGTCTGTGTCTATATTCAGCAAGACACAAACAACATTCACGTTTGTGCTGTTAAAGTGTCGGTAACATTCATGTAACAGAACGGCCAGGCACTGCACATTTCCACAATTAAAAGAGAAGCTCATTCAGCATCTCAAGCTGGTTACACCCGGATATGTGGAAACTATTCAGCCCATCGAAATGACTGATCAAGAGGGACAGCCCATTCAATCCTCCTGCCTGTTCGACAGGAAGAGGAGGCGTCTGGTCAGTACATTGAACTGTTAAACAGGAACGGGCAGAGTCCAGTAAGACCCCTAAACCTGTTCTATGGAACAAAAAGGAGACCATTCACCCCTCCAGACACGTACACAGGAATAGGAGGGTGTCATTGATGCTCCAACCTGGAAAACAAACGGAGCAGAGACTGCACTCATAGACTGCTCACAATGTTCCTCGTGGCTCCATTGCCTGTGGAACAAATGATTCTTTAACGTATTTTGCTGGCAGTGAGGAAGTAAGCCAAATGTTTTGTGCCAAGCCTCAAGGAGGCATCTTCCATCTCCAAGAAGACAGACCCATGTTCTCTGTGGGGCTCAGAAGCTGGTGGGAATGGTTATCTGTTTTAGAATGAAGGTATTGTGGCTCCTGTCGCGATGGTGGATAACATGAAGTATGATCACACACCAAATGCACTGTATAAATGTTGGAAGAGTTTCCTTAAAGACTGGTTCTCTCTCTCTCAATCGAAATGGGGAGTGGCGTGGAGTGAGAGGAACGTTCTCAGAGTCTATTAAGTCTTTCACCGTGTGGACCCACCAGTGCTTCAGGGTGGAGGAAATGCTGAAGGCCTTCCTGCACTTGGGACAGCTGAAAGGCCTCTCCCCCAAGCGTGGGAAGGCCTTCAGCAATTCCTCCCTGCTGAAGCACTGGTGGGTCCACACTGGGAAGAGGCCCTTCAGCTACCCGAGTGCTGGAAGGCCTTCAATAATTCCTCCAACCTGCTGGCCCACTGATGGGTCAATCATGTAAACCAAGTTTAAAAAAACATGGACTTTATCACCGTATTAGTTCTGTTTATTGAACACAAAATACGTGGACAAAATGATTTTCCGTCTGTACTAAACTATTGGAAGTACGAAGAAATAAGATACACTCGTGATATTGAGCTACATAAATTGAAATGTGCATTAGAAAACCACGGAAGTGGTGTGCAATCTTTTTCAATCATTATTTGGCCCACAGCTGAGATGCTGATTACCCCTCTGTCAGTGATCCACCTCATTGAGATTCTCTGGCGCATTATCTCAGTATTGAGGGTGTTCTCAGTTCCTGCTGCTGTTCACCCAGTCTATTTAAATGAAATCACCTTCTCACTGTAGAGAAATAAAAAAAATCACTTGGCCTTTTGGAGTCTGTTTAACTGTCAGCAACTCATCTCTGTGATATTATTGGCGATAAATGCTCTGGGACCACAGTCAGTATCCGCACAGTGCTCAAACGGTATGGCAATAGATAAAGGCCTTGCCGTCCGTGAGAATTTCTAAATAAAACTTCCATTTTCTGTCCGTTCCTTTCTATCTCCCCTCATGCTGTCTTCTGATCTATCCAACTCACCCTCGTTTAACATCCCTGTTTCCAAATTGTGCAGTTGTACAGCTTGATGTTTTGGCCATTTTGGAGAAATGGATAGAGCAGGGACAGGACTGATCCTTGTAGGGTCCGGGGTTTAGATGCTTCATTGAAAAAAAGGAAGGTACTAACAGTGGGGCTGGGGTGGTGGTTGGGGTGGGGGAGGGTGGGGTGGCATTGAAAATCAAAGACAGCATTACGTTGGTATAAAGGATGCTTGATAAGGACTCGTCTAATGAGGTAGTATGGTAAGAGGTTAGAAACAAAAACGGAGAGGTCACCCTGTTGAAAGTTCTCTATTGCCTTCTGAAATGTTCCAGAGATGTAGAGGAAAGGATGACAAAGATGATACTGGATAGGAGCGAAAATAACAGAGCATTTGTTATGGAAGAATTTAACTTTCCAAATATTGATTCGAAATGGTACAGTAGAAATACTTTGTATGGGTCAGTTTTTGTCCAATATGTGCAGAATGGTTTCCTGACACATTATGTAGATAGGCCAACAAGGGCCGAGGCCAAATTGGATTTGGTACTGAGTAATGAACCAGACCAGCTGTTAGATTTGGAGGTAGGTGAACACTTTGCTGATAGTCACTACAATTCAGTTATGTTTACCTTAGCGATGGAAAGGGACAGGTGTATACTGCAGGACAAGTGTTATAGCTGGGGGAAAGGCAATTATGATGCGATTAGGAAATGTTTTAGGATGCATAGGATGGGGAAGGAAACTGCAGAGGTTGGGTACAATTTAAGTGTGGACCTTTTTTCAAACAACAGCTACTGGGTGTCCTTGATAATTTTATACCTGCCAGGAAAGGAGGAAGTGGTCGAGTGAGGCTGCTGTGGTTTACTGAAGCAGTTGAATCTCTTGTCAAGAGGAAGAAGGAGGCTTATGTAAAGATGAAACATGAAGGCTCAGTTCGGATGCTTGAGAGTTACAAGTTAGCCTGGAAGGACTTTTAAAAAAAGCTAAGAATAGCCAGGATAGAGCATGACAAGTCTTTGGCAAGTAGGATCGCGGAAAACCCTCAAGCTTTCTATCAGCATGTCACGAATAAAAGAATCACCAAATGAAGATTAATGGCAATCAAACACAGTAGTGTTAAGTTGTGTGTGGAGTCTGAGGAGATAGGACAGGCTGTAAATTAATATTTGAATCAGGATTCACAATGGAAAAAGAAAATGCTGTCAAGGCCAATACTGAGAAGCAGGCTATTAGTCGAGATGGGATTGAAGTTCGTAACGTGGAGATGTTAGCAGTTCTGGAGAGTGTGAAAATAGATATGTCCCCTGGGCCAGATGGGATTTATCCTAGGATTCTCTGAGAAGCTAGGGAGGAGTTTATGCAACCAACTGTTCGGATTTTTACATCGCCATTGTCTACAGGAATAGTGCCAGAAGATTGGAGGACAGCAAATGTTGTCCCTTTGTTCAAGAAATGGAGAAGAGATAACCCTGGTAATTATATACCTGTCTTACTTTGGTTGTGGGTAAAGTGTTGGAAAGGATTATAAGAGATAGGATTTACTATCATCTAGAAAGGAAACATTTGATTCGGAATAGTCAACAAGGTTTTGTGAAGGGTATGTCATGCCTCACAAATCTTACCGAGTTCATTGAGAAGGTGACCAAACAGGTGGATAAGAATAAAGTGAGGTATGTGGATTTCAGTGAAGCGTTTGATAAGGTCCCTCATGGTAGGCTATTGAAGAAAATATGGAGAGCGTGGTGTTGGAAAAGCAGAACAGATGAGGCAGCGTCCAAGATGCATGCAAGTTGATGTTTCTCTTGTAAGCCCTTCATCAGTAATCAGTTTTCTGGTCTGCAGCATCAGCAGTCTTCATTTTCTCCTCGCTCCTCGGATGTTGCCTGACCTGCTGTGCATTTCCAGCGCCACAATCTCGACTCTGATCTCAAACATCTGCAGTCCTTACTTTCTCCCAGAAAATATGGAGACGTGGAATTCTGGGTGATAGTTGATGGGGAATGTTCATCCTGGATTTCAGTCGCTAGTGGTATACTGCAAGGATCTGCTTTGGAGTGACTATTGTTTGTCCTTTTGAAAATGACCTTAATTAGGGTATAGAAGGATGAGTTAGTAAATTTACGGTTCTCAGTAAGGTCGGTGGATCTGTCGGCAGTGCTGAAGGATGTTGTAGGTACTGAGCTGTAATGTTCTATGTGCATGGACCTACAATGGGCTAAATAGCTTCCTTCTGTGATTTAACGATTCTGAGGCACTCTGGTCCACAATAAAATCTTTAGGTACCTGGAGAGTCAAGCTGGTCCAGTAAAGGACACACACTGCCATCCAACATCTCATCCTGTTCTCTGATATACAGCGGCATCAAAATATCAGTCCAAACAAAATAGATTGATTCAAATTCAAGCAGTCAGGAGAACGTTCACCAGAGGGGATTGCCGTCAGGGGATTCAATGAATAATAAGATTTCAGAATAACACAAAAAAAAAGCAATATCGCAGCAGCATAATAATTGGCAGCAGAGTAAAACTTACAGTTCCAAATATTTCCAAGTTCAGCATTGTGTTCAGTTTTGGTCACCTTGCTGTAGGAAGGATGGTATTAAACTGGAACTTTACGAGGATGTTGCCAGGACTCAAGGGTCTGAGTCATAGAGAGAGGTTGGATAAGCTGGGACATTCCTCTTTAGAGCACAGGAGACTGAGGGGAGTGAAATGCGTCGAGAGTCTAGTCATGGCCCATATCAGTTCCAGTCTCCCAGCCTGCCTCGATCCCATACAATTTTCCTACCAATGGAATGGGTACATAGTGGGTGCCATTTCCCTGGAACACCTGGACGACAAGGACACCCACGTCAGATGCCTGCTCATTGACTATAGGTTCACCTTCAACACCATTATTCCCTTCAGAGTAATCACAAAACTCCCTGACCTTAGTCTTTGCTCTGCCCTCTGAAATTGGATCCTCAGCTTTCTGATCCACAGTACACAATCAGTGAAAATAGGTAAGCGTGTCTCTTCCATGATAACATTCAACACTGAAATCCCAAAGGATGTGTCCTCAGCCCCCTACTGTACTCCCTGTACACCCACGACTGTGTTGCCAAATTTTGAACGAATGCCATTTACATGTTCACTGATGACACCATCATAGTAGGACAGGTATTTAATGATAACAAGTCAAAATACAGAACGGAAATAGTGGACTTAGTGATGTGCTGCACTGAGACCATCCTCTCTTTCAACATCGGCAGAACAAACCAACTGATCAATGACTTCAGAAAGAAATGAGGAGAATATGCCCCCATCTGCATCAATGGAACTGAAGTTGATAGAGTGGAAAGCATTAAGTTGCTTGGAGTGACGATAACCGACCTCCCGTGTAGACGTGACAGCCAAGATGGCACAACAACGTCTCTTCTTTCTCTGGCTGCTCAGGACATTTGACATGTCCACAAGGACCCTCATCAATGGCTACAAATGCACCACTGACAGCAAACTATCTTTGTGCATACTGACCTGGTGTGGTCACAGACCTGCCCAGGACAGTAAGAGAAATGACAGAAGGTTGTGTGCAAAGCCCGTGTCATCACGGAAACCAACGTCCTATCCATTGTCTCCATTTACACAGCTCACTGCCGTGGAAAGTCTGACAGCATTTACAAAGACCCATCGAACCCTGGATCTCCTACAATCTCTTCCATCATGCAGACAATACAGAATCTTGAACACACAAACCAGCGGCTCATGAACAGCATCTTCCCAGCCCATTATTAAACTGAGGAATGGACTCTCTAACTTCAAATAATGTTGATCATGATCACATTGATGTTGCCTATTGCATGCCCTTTCTGGTGTAGCCTTTATGCCTCAGTCTAAGTTTTTCCTTTACCCTATGACCTGTATGTCCTTGCTTATTGTAGGAGCGAGATTCCCCAGCTAGGGACAAAGACTCTGGAGGCAGACAGGACACAGGTACGGAATGGACTTTAATTCAAGCAAAACCTGGCTAATGCTGGGTGAATCCCAAAGGATCTTCCTCGAATCTGGCTTTGACATGAGAAGACAATCCTTTCCTTAATCTTTCGCTTAGATCAGAAGGCAAATCAATGACACACTTCGGGTTTACAGTAAAAAGACAGTATTTTTATACGTTCTGTGTTGAAATGATCGTACACAACCTTGTCAGTGTACCCTCCACTCCCCTTCTGCAGAACCAATCTTGTAAAACAACTGATCAATGATGGACACTCCCATGGACAGCCCGAGGTTCTTATTTGTTTCGGAAGTTTAACCATTGTTGTTATCTCTAGTCCGTGGGATCTTTCTATAATGCATTCCAAAGTTCGGGGCTCTGCTCTTTTCAGTCATATCCCCCATTGTTTATCTTGAAGGATTGCATAAATTCTATTCTCCAATGGGCACACGATCTCTTATCAAATTCCGTGATCACATTTTACAGTAAAAAGCTGATTCTGATACAAAATATGTAATATTATTATTATCTACGGTTAACCTTTTTCTTCGCTAATTCGACAAGACAAGCCAGGCATCTCGTTAAGGTTTTATTATTATGTTGAAATCTGGGTCCATGATTATTTACCAAATATTTAACTAGAGCTTATTACTATTGTAAACAGTTTCAAAGGCACAGCTAACTTCTGAAAGATAACTTGAGATGCTATTTTTGTGGATGAAAATAATCCTAACTGAGATCAGAATAAGTTACTTTTTGTAGTGATTCTTCAAAGTTTTTGTGCTACAATTTCATTTTTTCATCTGTGTTCTGTTACAAATCATCACTTTTTTTTAAAAAAAGAACCTTCTTTACCACTATATAGGCATGTTTCAGAATCTTGCGAATCAGATTATCCTTTCTTTTGCTTTGGAATAATTCCCTGTTCAAAGGCCCTTTTTTCACTGATGCTGAAGCAATCTATTTTAATTTCTGTCTATTTTGTGGATCTTCAGAAACAGACAGCTGAAGTAGACTTTTAATTTTCGGCCACTCCATGTCTCTAAAAAAAAGGCAGCTCCAACTCTCACTATGATCTGCCAGAACTGTGTATAAACAAAGAGTTTCACTCTACTTAGATACATGCGACAACGAATCCTATCAAATCAAATAAAACCAAATCATATGATCGAGAGAGAGAAATTGTCACAAGGTCAATACACCCAGATGAAACCTCTGCAGACTGCCACATCCGGCCAAAAATCGTGATAGTCGATTAAACAACTAACTGTTAGAGAGGGCTCCACAATTATCCCCATTCTATCAATGGATCAGCTCTGCACATCAGTGTAAAAAACAAGGAAATAGTATCTGTACCATCCTCAGCCAGGGGTGTTGAGTCGATGATTCAATTCACCGTCATCATGATGCCCACAGGATCACAGATCAGTCTTCAACCAATTCAATTCGCTGCACGTGCCATGAAGAAAAAGCTGAACACTTTAGAGAGGCAAATGCAATGAGTCCTGACCCCATTCCTGAAATAGGAATGAAGACTTGTGCTGTACAACAAGCCGTGCCCCTGGGGAAGCGGTTTCCTTCCAGCTATAACTCTGACATCTCCCTGGCAATGTGGAAAATTACTCAGTGTCGGGGAATAATTACAATCTGGACAATTACAACCCTCTCAGTCTCATCATGATAGTCAAATTGGGAGTTTGTTTTGATAGAGCTGTCAAGCAGCACAGACATAAACTTGCTCAGTGTGGTTTCCGATCGGTCCCCATGTGGAGATGGTGCTGTTTTGGAAAAGTCACTGGATGAATAATCCAGACCAGGCTAATGCTCTGGCAGCTGGTGGAAGTTAAAAACAATTAATGAAATATCGAGATCTCAAATCTGGTGTCAGTAACAATGGCCTTGAAGTCAATGTCGATTGTAAACACCAATTTCCTTCCCCAATGTACTTTCAGGAAGTGAATCTCCCGTGCTTTCCTGGTCTGGCCTAAAAGTGACTCCAAACACACAGACATGTGATACACTCTTCAATGGTCTCTGAAAAGGCCAAGCAAGACACTCTATCGTATCAAACTGCTCTGAAGTCTAAAAGGATAAAACCTGACAGAATATCCAGACCCCAACCTCGGTATGGAAAAGGGAACGGGAAAGACAATCATGTTGAGCCAGCAGAGACGTCCTTCCTAACATCTGCGAACTTGTGACAACACTTACAGAGCTTTCCCACAAACCGCACAGAAACATCGGGAATGTAATAGGCCATACAGCACATTTAGCCTGCCCCATTCTAGTTAATGTCTGAACATCTCCTCAATGCACTTTCCCCACACACTTTACACACCCCTTAATGTGATTAACCTTGTGAAGCTATAAAATAGGAACTGCAGTCGTCCCCTTGGTCTGTCGAGTTTGCTATCCAATTCAATATAATGATGGCTGACCCTTTATTTCTACACCATACTCCTGCTCTCTCCCCCATCCTTTGGTGTCTAGACATCCTTATTAGTCTTTAGTGCCTTGTCTTCCACAGCCTTATGTGAGAGAGAATTCCCAGGTTCACCAGTCTCTGAGTGCAGACATTTATTCGTATCTAAATGCAATGTGACCCATCTGTATTTAATACTGTGGCCTCTTGTTTTAGACTTCCCAGCCAGGGGAATTATCATCAATGCTTCCAATCTACCTCACCCTGTCAGTGTTTTATATATCTCACTGAGATCTCCACTCATTTCCCTAAACCCCATGGGATACAGGCTCAGTTGCCCCAAACCTGCTCCCACAAAAAGTCTGTCATCCCAGAGATCAGTCTGGTCATCCTTCGCTGCACTCCCTCAATGTCAGGTTTGTCCTTTATTAGGTACGGAGACCAAAACTGCACACAACACTGCACAATGTTCGAGTTGAGGTCTCACCAAGGGCCTGTACAGCTGCACTGAGACACCCTTACCCCTGGACTCCAGTCCCTCTGAAATGATGGTCAACACCCATTTATCTTCCTGACTGATTTCTGCTCCTGCAATATTGCTTTCATTAACTGGTGTACAGGGAGATCCCAGGTCCTTTTCAATGTTACAGCTCCCCACTTGGTGGGTCTGTGCCAACTGGTCTGTGTGCCAATTTATTCCCTGTATTGGCTTCTTTCTTCAGAACTCACTGCCCTGCAGGGAACACAGATGTCTGTCTAAATAATAACAGAAGAAAAGTGCAGTTCCCTTCATAGATCGACATTTCTCAACCACTTCCTTTTCCAATGGTTGGCTGGAACTTTAGTGTTTCACAACCAAGTAGACAACATCACATCTATCCACACTGCTCTTCATCTGCCACATGTTTACTCATTCACTCCATTTGTTTCAATCTCCTTCAAGTTTTTTTCACATCCTCCTCACTTTCAAAATCCTAGTTCCGTCAGTAGACTTGGAAACTTTGCATTTGATTCCCTCAATGAGATGTTTGAGATGTATTGTGAATATCTGGCGCCCCATCACCAATCATTACGATGCCTCATGAGCCTTCCAAACTGAAACCCATCCATTTATTCCTCCTCATTGTTTCCTGTCAACACTCCCATTTTAACACCATGTTCATATATTACCCCCTATCCCATGTGCTTTTACTTTGCATACTAGGCTTGGGACTCTATTAAAATTCTTGCTGAAAATCCTAGTTCAGTGCCTCTATTGTATTTTCTTTAATTAATCTACCAGTGAATTTCTCAAATGTTTCCCATTTCATCAATCTGTGTTGTTTTTTTTCTATGCCCATTATTTTCAGTTCCAATAATTTCTCCAAATTAGTTTATTTACAAGTTTCATTCCACATCATTTTCTCATCAGACTCAGGTTTTCTCCTATTGCTGGGAAGGCTTTGTTTATGTATTTTTCTGTGAAGACAGAAGTGAAGTAGCTGTGTCATGTTTCTCTGTTCTCCATTCTCCATTCCCTGGTTTAACTCTGTAAGGAAGCTGAAACTTTGACTAAAAAGAACAGCTGTTGTCTATTCACCCTGTCCATGCCCCTTGTAATCTTAAACTTGAATGACTTATCCGCTCAACTTCCTCTGCTCCAAAATAAATAACTCGAGCTTACCCAGCCTCTCTCCACAGCTCATATGGTCCTTCCCAGGGAGCATCCTGGTGAATCTGTTCTGCACCTCATCCAGTACAATCACATCCTTCCTGTAATGTGGCTCCCAGAACTTCACACAATATTTCATTTGGCCTTACCGAAGCGCTATATAAAACTCGGATAATCTTTGGGTCAATGAATAAAGGCTTTATCTACAGTCATGCTGAACTCATCAATTATCATATCCAGTCACATTCAGGAATGTGTGGAGAAGCACGCTCTGAGCTTCCTCTTGCGATGCCGTTCTTTGAGTCCTCCCCTGTCTGGTTCCTTCTTTCAAAGTGTATCACCTTATATTTATCAGGGGTACATTCCATTTTCCATTGTTCTGTCCATCTGACCATTCTATCTGTATCTTCCTGTAATATAAGACCTCCCTCATCACTGTCAACCACACGGCCAATCTTTGTGTCAAACACAAACTTACTTATCACACTCCCCCTACCCACTTCACATTGACATCACTTATGAATACCTTAAATAATACGGAACACAGCACTGATCTCTACCGGGTACACCGGGGAAATTGGGCTCCAGTCACACAAACAGCCTTCTACCATGAAGTTGAGTTGGCATGCAACTTGCCAAGTCACTAATAGGCCCTACATGTTCCCTGGTTGTTCTGTTCCACTTGATATACGTGAAGAATATCTGGGGATTCTCCTTAATCTTGCCCTGCCAACAGGCTTCCATGCCCCTGTGTTAGTCAGTCCCCTCCAAGGGAAGCATTTCCTCCTTATTACGGTCTTAAATGGCATATCCCTTATCCATAGAACATAGAACATAGAACATAGAACATAGAACAATACAGCGCAGTACAGGCCCTTCGGCCCTCGATGTTGCGCCGATCAAAGCCCACCTAACCTACACTAACCCACTATCCTCCATATACCTATCCAATGCCCGCTTAAATACCCATAAAGAGGGAGAGTCCACTACTGCTACTGGCAGGGCATTCCATGATCTTACGACTCGCTGAGTGAAGAACCTACCCCTAACATCAGTCCTATATCTACCCCCCCTTAATTTAAAGCTATGCCCCCTTGTAATAGCTGACTCCATACGCGGAAAAAGGTTCTCACTGTCAACCCTATCTAACCCCCTAATCATCTTGTACACCTCTATCAAATCACCCCTAAACCTTCTTTTCTCCAAAGAAAACAACCCCAAGTGCCTCAGCCTTTCCTCATAGGATCTTCCTACCATACCAGGCAACATCCTGGTAAACCTCCTCTGCACCCGTTCCAGTGCCTCCACATCCTTCCTATAGTATGGTGACCAAAACTGCACACAATATTCCAGAAGCGGCCGCACCAGAGTCTTATACAACTGCAGCATGACCTCAGGACTCCGGAACTCAATTCCTCTACCAATAAAAGCCAGTACGCCATATGCCTTCTTCACTGCACTATTTACCTGGGTGGCAACTTTCAGAGATCTGTGTACATGGACACCAAGATCCCTCTGCTCTTCCACACTACCAAGTAGTCTACCATTAGCCCAGTAATCCATCTTTTTATTACTCTTACCAAAGTGAATCACTTCACACTTAGCTACATTGAACTCCATTTGCCACCTTTCTGCCCAGCTCTGCAGCTTCTCTATATCCCGCTGTAACCTGCCATATCCTTCCTCACTGTCTACAACTCCTCCGACTTTCGTATCATCCGCAAACTTGCTCACCCAACCTTCTAACCCTTCCTCCAGGTCATTTATAAAAATGACAAACAGCAATGGTCCCAAAACAGATCCTTGCGGAACACCACTAGTGACGGCACTCCAAGATGAATCTTTGCCATCAACTACTACCCTCTGTCTTCTTCCAGAGAGCCAATTCCTAATCCAAACCTCCAACTCACCCTCAATGCCATATCTCTGTATTTTCTGCAGTAGCCTACCATGGGGGACCTTATCAAACGCCTTACTAAAATCCATATATACTACATCTACCGCTTTCCCCTCATCTACCTCCTTCGTCACCTTCTCAAAGAATTCAATAAGGTTTGTGAGGCACGACCTGCCCTTCACAAAACCATGCTGACTATCCTTGATCACATCATTCTTATCCAGATGTGCATAAATCCTATCCCTTATAATTCTCTCTAAGACTTTGCCCACAACAGAAGTGAGACTCACTGGCCTATAGTTACTAGGATTATCCCTACTCCCCTTCTTGAACAAGGGAACCACGTTAGCTAGCCTCCAGTCCTCTGGCACTACTCCTGTAGACAAAGAGGACACAAAAATCAAGGCCAATGGCTCTGCAATCTCCTCCCTTGCTTCCCAGAGAATCCTAGGATAAATGCAATCAGGCCCAGGGGACTTATCTATTTTCACCCTTGCCAGAATTTCCAACACCTCTTCTCTACATATCTCAAAGCCATCCATTCTACTTATTCGTGCCTCAGTATTCATATCGACAACAATGTCCTGTTCCTGAGTGAATACTGACGAAAAGTATTCATTCAGCGCCTCCCCAATCTCTTCAGCCTCCACACGCAACTTCCCATTACTATCCTTGATTGGACCTATTCCTTCCCTAGTCATTCTTTTATTCCTAACATACCTATAGAAAGCCTTAGGGTTTTCCCTAATCCTACCAACTAAGGACCTTTCATGTCCCCTCCTTGCTGCTCTTAGCTCTCTCTTCAGGTCCTTCCGGGCTACCTTATAACTCTCAATCGCCCCTATTGAACCTTCACGCCTCATCTTTACAAAGGCCGCCCTCTTCCATTTAACAAGGGATTCCAACTCCTTATTAAACCACGGCTCCTTCACACGACCCTTTCCTCCCTGCCTGATAGGTACGTACTTATCAAGGACACTCAATAGTTGCTCCTTGAACAAGTTCCACATATCAATTACGCTCTTGCCTTGGAATCTACTTTTCCAATCCACACATCCTAAGTCATGCCTCAACGCATCATAATTTCCCTGCCCCCAGCTATAACTCTTGCCCTGTAGTACACACTTATCCCTCTCCATCACTAGAGTAAAAATCACCGAATTGTGGTCACTGTCCCCAAAGTGCTCACCTACCTCTAGTTCTAATACCTGGCCTGGTTCGTTACCCAGAACCAAATCCAGTATGGCCTCACCTCTTGTTGGCTTATCTACATATTGTGTCAGGAAACTCTCCTGCACACATTGCACAAACACTGACCCATCTAACGAACTTGAGCTATAGCTTTCCCAATCAATATCAGGAAAGTTAAAGTCTCCCATAACAATCACCCTATTACTGTCACTCTTCTCCTGAATCATCTTCGCAATCCTTTCTTCAACGATTCTAGGACTATTAGGAGGCCTGTAAAAGACTCCTAACAGGGTGACCTCACCTCTCCTATTCCTAACCTCAACCCAAACTACCTCAGATGGCAAATCTTCATCCATCTTCCTTTCCACCGCTGTAATACTATCTTTGACAAGCAAAGCCACACCCCCCCCCCTCTTTTACCCCCACCTCTGACCCTACTAAAACATTTAAACCCTGGAACCTGCAACAGCCAATCCTGTCCCTGATCTAGCCATGTCTCCGTAATAGCCACAACATCGAAGTCCCAGGTACCAACCCACGCTGCGAGTTCACCTACCTTATTTCGTATACTTCTGGCATTAAAGTATACACACTTCAAGCCACTCTTCTGTTTACAGGCACGATCCTTTAAGATTGATACCATATTCCTACCCTCCCTACACTCCAGGTCCTGCACCCTAAAGTTACAGTCTGGGTTCCCATGCCCCTGCAGAGTTAGTTTAAACCCCCCCCAAGAGCACTAGCAAACCTCCCCCCAAGGATACTGGTGCCCCTCAGGTTCAGGTGCAGACCATCCTGTCTATAGAGGTCCCACCTTCCCCAGAAAGAACCCCAGTTATCCAAATACCGAAATCCCTCCCTCCTGCACCATCCCTGTAGCCACGCATTTAACTCTTCTCTCTCCCTATTCCTCGACTCTCTATCACGTGGCACGGGTAACAAACCAGAGACAACAACTCTGTTCGTTCTAACTCTGAGCTTCCAACCTAGCTCCCTAAAAGCCTGTCTAACATCCTCAGCACTCCTACCTATGTCATTGGTGCCAATATGGACCACGACTTCAGGCTGCTCCCCCTCCCCCTTAAGGACCCGGAAAACACGATGAGAGACATCACGTACCCTTGCACCTGGGAGGCAACATACCAAACGTGAGTCTCTCTCGTTCCCACAAAACCGCCTATCTGTGCCCCGAACTATCGAGTCCCCAATTATTATTGCTCTGCTCTTCTCCACCCTTCCCTTCTGAGTAGCGGGGACAGGCTCCGTGCCAGAGGCCTGAGCCCCGTTACTTACCCCTGGTAAGTCGTCCCCCCCACAAGTATCCAAAACGGTATACTTGTTCTTGAGGGGAACGACCACAGGGGGTCCCTGCACTGGCTGCTTCCTCCCAGTCCCCCTCACTGTCACCCATCTATCTGCCATCTTTGGAGTTACTACTTCCCTATAGCTCCGATCTATGACCCCCTCTGCCTCCCGAATGATCCGAAGTTCATCCAACTCCAGCTCCAGTTCCCTAACACGGTCTTGGAGGAGCTGGAGATGGGTGCACTTCCTGCAAGTGTAATCAGCAGGGATGTCCATGGCATCCCTCACCTCATCCATGTTGCAGGAGGAACATTGCACTGCCTTCACTGCCATCCCTCTAAAGCTAACCTTTATTTAAAAAAAACTGGGTCTAAAGAATACAACAAGCAAAATTCGGCACTTACCTCCTTACCACAACGGATCTTATTATTAGGTTAGAGGAGGAGGGCGGGAGGGAGGCACTACCTCCGTAGTGCCTCGGGTTCTTCAGCTGTGCGCTTTTAAAGGGGAAACAAACCTACCCAGGTAAGCTTACGCTCTACCTGCTTCCGGGTCTCGGCTGCCTCTCTGGTCGTCGTCACTTCCCCCTACTGCTCCCGCTCTTTCTGTGAAGAGAGAGTGAAAAAAACCACCGCTGCCCGCTACCGGTAAGTACTTTTAAAACAAACAGTCTTACCTTAGCTGCTGCTCGCACTCAAATCCTGTCATTATTTGCCTTAAATATAGAGTAGACAGCTAGAGAAACATCCTGTTTATTTCCACCTCATCACATGAATCATAGATTTTTGAAATTTCACTGAGATCACCTCTCATACTTTGAAACTGGAGAGGTCGCAGGACAAATCTCCCCATCAGAAAATCTTGTCATCTCAGGAATTAATCTGGAGAATGTTCATTGCACGTCCTCTGTGATCAGTGTAATCTTTCTTAGATTAGGTCACCGACACTGCACTCAATACCTCAGGTACACTCTCACCAACACTCTATGCAACTGCTTCATGATGTCTTTACCTCTATATTCCAATCCCTTTAAACAATCTCCAACCTAACTTTAACTTTCCAATTACATGTATTGCTCCAAATACCATTCACACTAATTGCATTTACGAACTCACTCTGTGAGTTATCGAGGCATAGAGATGTAAAGCATGGAAACAGACCTTTCAGTCCAACCCGTCCATGTCTAGCAGATATCCCAACCGAATCTATTCCCACCTGCCCGCATCCGACCCATATCCCTCCAAACCCTTCCTATTCATATAACCATCCAAATGTCTTTTAAATGCTGCAATTGTCCCAGCCTCCACCACATCCTCTGGCAGCTCATTCCATACACGTACCACCGTATGTGTGAAAAAGCTTCTCCTTCGGTCTCTTTCACGTTTAGATTTTTTAAAGTGTGGAAACAAGTCCACAGCGACCCACCAAAGTGCAACCCACGCAGATCCATCTCCCCAACCTAACAGCACAGGCAATTTAACATAGCCAATTCTCCTCGCCTGCACAAGTTTGGATTCTCGGAGGAAACCCACGCAGGGATACGGAGAATGTGTAAAGTCCACACAGTCTGAGGCGGGAATTGAACCTGAGTCTCATAGCAGTGGGAAGCAGCATTGCTAACCACTGTGCCACCCAACATTCTTCACTTCTCAGCCTAAACCTATGCCCTTTAGATCTGGAATCCCCGACGCCAGGGAAAAGACTTTCTCTGTTTATCCTCTCCATGCCCTTCACAATTTTCTACATCTCTAGAAGGTCACCCCTCAGCCTCCAACGCTCAAGGGAAAACAGCCCCAGCCTGCACAGCCTCTCCTTATACCTTAAATTCTCCAACCCTGTCAACATCCTTGTAAATCTTTCCTGAACCCTTTCAATTTTCACAACATATTTCCGATAGGAAGGAGACCAGAATTCCAAGCAATATTCCAACAGTGGCCTAACCAGTGTCCCGTACAACCACAACATGACCTCCGAACTCCAATACTCAATACTCTAACCAATAAAGGAAAGCATACAAAACACCACCTTAACTATCCTACCTACCAGCGACTCCACTTTCAAGGAGCCATGAACGTGCACTCCAAGGTCTCTTTGTTCAGCAACACACCCAGGACATTGCCATTAAGTGTAGAAGTAATGGTAAAATTTGCTTTCCCAAAATGCAGCACCTCGCATTTATTTCAATTAAACTCCATCTGCCACTTCTCAGCCCATTGGCCCATCTGATCAAGATCTTGTTGTACTCTGAGGTAAACCTCTTCGCTGTCCACTACACCTCCAATTTTGTTGTCATCTGCAAACTTACTAACAATACCTATTACGCTCACATCCAAATCATTGACGTAAATGATAAAAAATTGAGGAACCAGCACTGATCCTTGTGGTACTCCACTGGTCACAGGCCTCCAGTCTAAAAAATAACCCTCCACCTCCACCCTCTGTCTTCAACCTTTGAGCCAGTTCTGTATGCAAGTGGCTAGTTGTCCCTGTGTTCCATGAGATCTAAACTTGCTAACCAGTCTTCCATGGAGAATCTTGTCGAACGCGTTACTGAAGTCCATATAGAACACATCTACCGCTCTGCCCTCTTCGTGACTTCTTCAATTTTTCAATCAAGATCGTGAGATATGATTTCCCACAGTTAAAGCCATTATGACTATCCCTAATCAGTCCTTGTCTTTCCAACTCCATGTACATCCTGTCCTTCAGGATTCCCTTCAACAACTTGCTCACCACCGACGTCAGGCTCACTGGCCTATAGTTTCATGGTTTGTCCGTGCCACCCTTCTTAAACAGTGGCACCGCATTTGCCAAACTCCAGTTTTCTGCCACCTCTCCTGTGACTATCAACGGTACGAATGTCTCAGCAAGAAGCCCAGCAATCACTTCTCTGGCTTCCCACAGAGTTCTATGGTACACCTGTTCGGGTCCTGGGGATTTACCCATATTTACACGTTTCAAGACATCCAGCACTTCCTCCTCTGTAATATGAACATTTTTCAACGTGTAACCATCTATGTCCTGACATTCTATATCTTCCATATCCGTTTCCACAGTAAATACTGATGCAAAATCCTAATTTAGTATCTCCCCCATTTCCTGCAGCTCCACACAAGGGCTGCCTTGCTGATCTTTGAGGGGTTCTATTCTCTCCCTAGTTATGATTGTGTCCTTAATGTAATTGTAAAAACCCTTTGCAGTCTCCATAATTCGACTTGCTAAAGCTTTCTCATGTCCCCATTTTGCCCTCCTGATTTCCCTCTTTAGTCTTCTCCTACTGCCTTTATACTCTTCGAAGGATTCACTCGATCTATCCTGTCTATACCTGACATATGCTTCCTTCTTTTTCTTAATCAAACCCTTTAGTTAGATCAGGCAGGCTAAAGGGCTGAGGAGTGTCTGATGGAGTTCATGTTAGACAAGCGGAAGATGTAACATTTTGTTGAGGCAAATTGTGTTAGCACTTATAGGTCGGATCCTGGGAAGTGTTTTCAAACACAGACAGCTACATAGAAATTATAGAAGCCCTGCAGTTTGGAACCAGGCCATTTGGCCCACCGAGTCCACACTGACCCTTCAGATAACATCCCGACCAAAAAACCCAAACGTTACCCCGGTAACTCTACATTTCCTATAGACAATCCAACAAGCTGCACATCCCTGGATACTGCGGAACAATTTAGTGAGGTCACTGAAACTAACCTGGACATTTTTGGCAGTGAGAGGAAAACCAAACACCCAGAGGAAACTCACACACACACAAGGAGAGCGTGCAAACCCGCACAAAATGTCAACAAAGGGTGGAATCGAACCCAGGTAATTGATGCTGTAAGGCAGTATTGCTCTCCACTGTGACACTCAATGACCAGCTCCGCGAGAAACTGCATCCTCCCACTTTCTCTGGATCTGTCACATCTGTTCAAATGATGCCGAATTCCAGTGTGGTGCTTCCAACAAGCCTTCCTTTACGTCCACAGGGCCTTAAGCTGTGACTGACACATTGCCTGCTCTTTGCCCTCACCGATTCCCCTCCTTCCCAGATAAAGTTGGCCATTCATACTGCAGCATGCAAGATAATTGCTGATCTAAAATAAAACAAAGAGCTACATATACTGGGGATCAAAAACAAAAGCTGTTCTGATGAAGAATCCCCAAATTAAAAATGTTGACTCACTCTCTTCCTACAGAGTATTAGGAAAAAGTAAATTCTGAAGTGAATTCCTGGTGGAGGGCTTCTGACCGAAACATAGACTTTCCTGCTCCTTGGATGCACCCTAACCTGCTGTGCTATTTGAGGGCCAAACTTTCGACTTTCTTCCTTCAAATGCCACCAGCCCCGTTGAGATTTGCCTGCAAACGCTTGTATATTTAATTTCCGGCTTAGAACATACACATTTTTTTCCCTGCAGTATTGAATTCCATACAGATCTCCCACCACTGTTTGCTTGTACTTCTTGTTTATAACCTCCAGTCAAATTGTTTCTGTGTAATCTGATTGCTAGGATGAGATGAATGGCAGATTCAGCGAGATCTTTCCTGAGGCCTTCCTTGATGTCACAAAACCTCGCTGCACTTTGTTCGAACAATATATGAATTGAAAAGGCAGAGAAGGATATCGGCCAAGTGCAGGGAATTGGGGTTAATTTGGACGGACATTTTGGTTGGTATGGACCAGTTTTGGCTGAAGGGCCTGTCTCCGTGCATGACTGTAAATGAAAGTGGTTTGGGGTATAGACATAGAGGGTGAGATTGAGCAACAATATCATGGAAGGATGTGCTCACAGGTTTCAGAACGCTGAGATATAGACATTTCGATAGCATCAGGCAAAATAAGCCACTATTACCAGGAATGATGGTGAACAGAATATAGGTGTGAGTTCAGATGATGGAGAGTTGTGGATGAGGATTTGTTCTGCAGCTCTGTAACTGTAAATGGAGTCAACAGAGTCTTCAACTCATCCGCCTGAATCTAACAATAATTTATCTTTGAGTGATTTTCATTGAGTGTGACAGGGGGATTCTCTGTACGAGGCCGTGCTAGTTTCCTGGTGCTATCTTATCGAACTCACCTCATTAACTACCCACCCTAACCCATGGCGTCACTCTCATTCAATGTTAACCCGATTCTCCCACCCACTTTGGCTGGAGGTACCCACCATCGCCCAGATGCCGCTGGATATTCCATTATCCCTGGCACTGCTGCCATCTTTAAAAGGACAATGGGCACTCGATTGAGCTTTACTCCGTTTGGAGCTGCCATGTACGTTTTACCCAAAGCATAGCAGATAAGGGTCAATTAGACCACGGTTTGTCAACAGAGTCACAGATATCTTGGCGGATGGGTTAGTGCATCTATTCCCAGAGTGGGCCACACCACCAGACCCACCGAGCATGATCTGAGCTCACCACCCAATTCAGTGCATTATCTGCGATCAGTAGCAATGTCCAGCAATACAGGACAAACATCAATAACATTCCCAACTCTGTGAGGATAAGGAGAAAGTGAGGACTGCAGATGCTGGAGATCAGAGGTGAAAATGTGCTGCAGGAAAAGCGCAGCAGGTCAGGCAGCCCTTCCTGAAGAAGGCATTATGCCCGAAACGTTGATTCTCCTGTTCCTTGGATGCTGCCTGACCTGCTGCGCTTTTCCAGCAACACATTTTCAGCTCTGTGAGGATAAGGGTCATTGTATGCTGTCTGGTCCCTCACACTCAACATAGCACCGACACCCGAACAAGGCTCATGCTCCACCACTCTCACTCTTGCATGCAGCAACCCCCCCCCCCCCCCCCCCCCCACCTCGGCCGTGTCTCTTTCCTTTGTAATATCTCTCCACAGGTTGTAGAATGCTCCGGAGAATGTTGATTATGGAATGTTCCAGATAATATTCCTAATAATTCCCAGTTTCAGGAAAATGACACTGCCGCAGTGTGTAAAACATTAGGTGAAGTAAAGAGTGTTTTTTTTTCAGTCATATGCAATTAAAATCCATCATGAGTCCATTTAGCCCTTCAAATGTGCTGTACCATTTAATAAGATCGGGGGTGATCTGACTGTCTCCTGAGCTTCACATTGCAGGAACTTTCAATCCTTCAGCCCCCTGGTTTCCTGTCACAAACCAGACGACACTCACGCATTTTCTACCCTGGATTTCTTCAAGCATGTGTTTGGGAGGCATTTCCCATGGGGACCAACCCTCCAAAAAATATGTTCCATCAGCTTTTTACTTTCATACAATGGTTAGCATGTTTACACAGACCAATCAAAAATGTACTCACTTTGTATAGTTATCGACATCTAATCACAATTAATAATTCTGGTTATTTCGCTAGGTTCAACTTATTCAAGCAAAGATATCATCCAATCAACTCTCTCGTTATAAAGTACAAATTCCAGCGGAGATTATTTTTCTCCTCAGTCATTATCTTGACCGTTAACTGAATTGTACCTTTTTTTTCCTTCTTATCAAAGTTTATATTTTACTTTGACTTTGGCTATTTCTTTTTATAGCAGTTACACAATCTCGCAATATGTTGGCTGGATGACTGGCTTATGATGCAGAGGAACGACAACAGCGCATGTTCAAGTCCCCACACAGACAGAGGTTGCCACGAAGGGCCCACCCTCTCCACATCATCCTGTCACCCAAGGTGTGATGACCTTTAAGATAAATCATAATTTGTGGTCTCACGAAAGAGAAAGTGGTCCTTTGTGACTCTATTCTATCCATGTTGACATTTTAATTTTTTCAAAAATATTTTTATTCAGAGAAAATCTTTTTAATGCTTCAGTGAACCAATAAGTACCCAACTGAAAAAACAACGCAAATTGAACACAATTACACCCATGTGCATGTACATAAGAAAAACAAGGTAAATCAATGGACCGAAGAAAAATTTAAAAAAAAGAATACTAGAACTCATTGTAACAAAACTGTAGCTCTCAAACTTCAAAAGCATTAACGAATACACGTTCATTTGTTTGTAATTACTCCTCTCTGGACATTAGATTCATTAGTCAAGTTCGTCACAGCTATATACAAGTCCTTATTAGAGTGGCAGATCAGCCTGTACCTTGGTAATTCAAAAAGGGCTGCCATGTCTTATAAAAAATCCTCTATTTACTGGAGCAACATACCTTTAAAAAAGTTCAAAGAGCTATGCTCCATGACGAGATTACGACAAACCAATAGACCCAGGGGTTTTTCAGACACCCAACACAACAGAACTTTTCTTTTTCTGAACACAGAGACTGAGGATATTGAAGTATTCTTTCCTATTCACATCTGAGTAAGGTAGACTGGGCAGGCCCAGGAAAAGGGAAACCTGACCCATCTCCAATTCTGTCCGCAAGATCCTCTCCATCCCAGCGAACACACCACTCCTATAGCGCCGGTGGAAGGTCAACAATCAATGAGTAAGAGTGTCCATAGTCTTTTTGTATTTAATACATCCCCCCACCTTGAATATTGAGAGAGTATCTGGGGCCAGATAGACTCTATGAAGAATCTTAAACTACATGGCATGAGTCTTCTCACAGATCGAAATCCTTCTTGCTTTTTCACAAATATCCTCCCCTGTGTCCGAGGAGATCTGAACTCCCAAAACTCTTTGCAGACCTCAGAAAGGCACAACGTCTCGTCTAAGGAGCCACTCTCCAACAAATGATAAAGGGTACTGACAGAGAGTGTGTTCTTAACAATAAGCAGCCTCTTCTCTGTATCGGATCTGTACGGGTCTGTTAAAAGCGTGGTTCTTTTCTGAATAACATCTCTGATCTGATAAAAAGAAAACAGAAGAGATCTCTACTCGGTAGTCTATAGATACGACTAATTTGATCAAGGGACATCCATGTTTCTCCCTCAGATAAACCATCAAAGCAAGATACACCCACGAGTTGTCCATAGTTTAAACATGGAATCCAGTATTCCCCATCGGAAACATGGTACACCACGTTTTGGGGTAAGAAATGAGGTTTGGCTATGTTGCCCTCGATCGGACACGTTGCCCTTCCTACTTTAAAATTATTGATATTTATTGGGAAATGGCAATACTTCGTAACTGTCCTCATTTTGTCTATGAGTAGCCGACTAATAAGAGGGCACTTTGCCTGAGAAGCTTCCATATCTAACCATATTGACGCCGAAACCTCACTAACATCGGGTAAAGAAGAGCTTAATTGATAGCTTTTAATATCCGGGACATCTACTCCCCACAAACTGTGGGGTCGTCTTAATTCGGTTAACTTGATAAGGGGTCGCTTATGGTGACAAATCAGCTACATCATCCATTTAGTCTCCTAAAAGTCTGTCTGGGAAACATCAAAGAAAGCATTCACACAGATTTTAGCAAACAAGGCAGGGAATTAATGTTACTAAGAGTTATCTGACCCAGCCAGGATATTGGAAGTGTCGCCCAGCTTCGAAGGTCTTGTTTAATTTTGTCAAACAAATGGACAAATCACACGTTAAATATAAGTTCAAAGATAGGATTAATGAATATACGTAAACAGGGAACATCCCCATTTCCCCCTGGGACCATTGAAAAGGAAATCAGGATTCTCCCACGGCATCAGGTATTTCCCTGAGTTCGCCCAGGGGCAGGGTCTCCGACTTTGTAAAATCAATAGTATAGTCGGAAAAGGCACCAAACGAACTGATGCATTGTATGAGGTGGGGTACAAAAGCTGTGGGATTTACCAAAAATTTAAGACCATCATCTGCAGACAATGTAATCTTACGTGACTTCTGTCCCACTTCTGGGGCAGATACGTTGGGGTCCCTGCAGATGGCCTTCGTCAGTGGCGCAATCACCATCGTATGGCATAAACAACCTTGTCGACTGCCTCTAGAAATATTAATTTTACAGGATCGTACACAGAGGTTAACTTGATAAGGGGTCGCTTATGGTGACAAATCAGAGCTACATCATCCATTTAGTCTCCTAAATGTCTGTCTGGGAAACATCAAAGAAAGCATTCACACAGATTTTAGCAAACAAGGGAGGGAATTCATGTTAATAAGAGTTATCTGACCCAGCCACTTGATAAAAACTTTGCCGAGACCAAACCATTCTAATGTATAGAAGAGATACAGCTACTCAACCCAAGCAAATGCCTTCTCTGGATCTAAAGATATCATTAATACCTGCTTAATTTGCTGTTGGCACGCTTGGATCATATTGAGTAATCTCCCAATATTATTGGAATATCTGCAGCCTTTCATAAACCGGTTTGGTATACTTTGACAATGGAAGGATAAATAGTTTCCATCCTTAATGTAAGGAACTCAGATAGAATTTTGAAATCAACATTTAGATGTGAGATGGGCCTATAGGAAGCACAATATTTCGGTGTCTTCCTTTTCTTCAAAATAAGAGAGATATGAGCCTCTCTTAAGGATGGTGGGACACAGTCGTAACTGTGTGAGTGACGAACATAGTCAGCATCGGCTCTGGCAACAGGTTTATAAATTCCTCATAAAGCTCACGTGGACATCCGTCAGGACCGGGTGCCCTTTCGCATGGAAGCTGCTTTACACCCTCCAGCACTGACAATGGTGCATTAAGGCAAGACTCTTATTTGGGGGTTACCCCTGGAAGGTCCAAGTTCTTGAAGAAAGGTTCTATCTTGATTCATCTATCCCCATAATGCTCAGTCTGATATAATTCAGAGTAAAATCTCCGAAATGCTGCTTTGATGTTTATGGGATCGGAAAGGGTCCCAGTACCTTCCCTAATTGAGGTAATGGCTTTGGAGCTCTCTTTATCATCGCAAGATAGGCTAACTACTTGCCCAGTTTATCACCATGTTCAAACAGCCTTTGTTTTGCAAACGTAAGTACCTTCTTGGCTGTCTGTGTGAGCATGGAATTCACTGCAGACCCAAGCGTTGTGATCCTCTGCAGCCTAGCTACTGAGAGTCTATCACAGTGTGCCCTCTTGGCTGCCTTCAACAGTGCCTGGAGCAAGCGTTCCTGCTCCAGCTTCTGCCGCGTCCTATGGAATTATTCCTTTGGCATAAGCCTTAGCAATTTTCCATATAATGGATGTGTTACTGGTTGAATCTGAATTAATGGTTTAGAGAGATCTGAATTCATTACAGAAACACTCAATGTACTTACTATCCTTAAGAATAAAGGCATTCGCCAGTGTCTCGCACCTGCTATATTGCCCTTAATCTTAACCAGTAAGTATGCCGCAGCATGGTCAGAATTGGTAATATTCCCAATTGTGCAGAAAACCAATGAATCGAAGATTGCTACAAGGTGAGGAAGAGATCAACACTAGTGTTGTATTTCTTCCGGTTAAAGAAGTAAGTAAAATCCCTATTTATGAGGTAGATCTGCCTCCAAACATCCTCCAGCCCCACTTCCACACAAAACTCCACTAATTGCTTAGATTGGAAAGATGGTGCTGGGAGCCTTTGGGCATGCTGTCCACAGTGGGTGCAAAAGACAATTGAAATCTCCTCCTCCGATAATGTGCTGCGAAGAAAGATTACTTAATTTGGAAAATGCATCTGTCAGGAATTTACGGCAGTGAGCCGGGGGCAATAAACATTCAAACTACTGCTTTCTTCCCCATATATCTTTGAGGGTTATGATCCTCCCGTGGGTGTCTAATACAATTTAGTAATTTAAATGAAAGATTCTTCCTCACCAGCATGGTTTCTCTCCTATTCCTAGTGTTAAAAGACTAGAAATAAACCCGATCAAACCCACCTTGCTGTCATGTCAAATGTTCCTCTGATCACTGTGATTCCTGCTGATCACTGCTGCATGTCAGGCAGCATCTAAAGAGCAGGAAAAACAATGTTTCGGGCAGGAGCCTTTCATCAGGAATCCCTGAGAAAGTGACAGGCAGATTTGATAAAGGGAACTGGTCAACATGAGGCTTTCCAGAAAGTTTTCACAAGGTATCACACAATAAACATTCTGACACAAGACAGAGGCTTGTAGTATGATGAATAATATATTTGCATGGGATAATGGTTGCTTAACATCTAGTAATCGGAGAGTCAGTATTAATGGATCTTTATGATAAAGACATATCTACTGGATTACCACAAATATCAGACCGATGACATCAGTTATTTACAATCTATACTGATAGCCTGACGGAGGGAGCTGAGTGCAATATACATTGGAGTTAGTGGATGACTTTGAGAACCAAAATGCAGGCTGCTAATTAATGAAGAGGACTTCCAAAAAAGGAGTAGTACAAAGGGATTGGAGTGTTCCTGAGTATGAAACGTAACGTCAGCATGCTGATGCAGCAAGTAACTAGGTTCGTTCATGAGGCGGCTTCCTGAGGTGGAAGGGTTAAATTATTGAATACATTTAAAATGGTGAGGCGATTATTCATTGTCGTTGAAATAAATGAGGTTGGTATTACTGAAATGTACAAGATACAGAGGGGGCTTGACAAGGTCGATGCTGAGAAGGTGTTTCTCCTCAATCTCGAACTCGAGGTGGTAGATACTGAATAAGGAACATCGATTTCAATCTGAGGTGAAAAATGATGAACTCTCTCAGAAGGTAGTGAATGTCTGGAATTCCCTAACACAGGGAGTTGTGGAGGGATACAAGGAATTGGATTGGAAAGTGGAGTTGAGCCCGGAAGTAGATCAACCATGTTCTTATTGAATGAGAGTTCAGTTTTGAGGGGCCGAATAGTTGTCTCATGTTCCTACTTCTTAGTTTTTTATGTCATGCTTTTGGAAAGTAATTGGTTATTTTCCTGGAAGGCGTGTTGTACAATGTTGCATTGGGGAGAGGAGAAAATTTGCATGAATTAACCCTGGATGGGATATGGGAACTGCATTCAAAGCAATTCCAGAGCAGAACTTACAGAGTAGGGAAGCATGGAAAAAAGGATGCAGCTGGGGGCCACTTCCTGACCAAGCCTGGAATTTCCAAGTGCATTTCCGAAACTACACCTAACCATCGGCGTGGCTTCGAGCTGCCTGTGTGTAGCAGGTCCGAAGGGCTGAATGGAACATCAGAACATAGGGCTGAGGGGCACGAGTGGGCTAAATGGCCCTTTGACACTACCCCACCAGTAAATAAGGTCATGGCTCATCTCATTGTGGTCCTAGCTGCACTTTTCTCTCCATGCACCATTATCCCTGATTCACCTGTCTATGGAAAATCAGACAAAGCCAGCCTCGATATAATATAATGATTCAGCCATTCCAAACTTCGGGGGAAATGAATTCCCACTTGAATGAAATCCCACTTTGTGAATTTTTCCTCACTCCGGCTCTGACTGAGTTTGGAGGGTGTCACTGTTTCCTTTTCTAGTACCGCTCCGCCACTGCCACGACACATTTTAAATGTAACGAGGTTGATGATATGACCAATGATAAATGTCTCAGACGGGGTCAGGTTCAGTGATAGGAACAAGTCAGGCAGATTTCTTTCATCAGCCGCAGGTAACTAATAGGGCTAATGGAGCAGTATGTTAGATTGTGGTTAGCACTGCTGCCTCATATCAGCAAGGAGCTGATATCAATTCCAAACTCGTCCGACACTCTGTGTGGAGTTTGAACATTCTTCCTATGTCTGTGTGAGTTTCTTCCCAGTTCTCCAGTTTCCTCCCACAGTTCAAGGATGTGCAGCTTAGTTTGATTGGCCATGCTAAATTACCCAGAGTGACCAGCGATGTGAATGTTAAGTGGGTAAGTCATGGGAAATGCAGGGTTACATGGATAGAGTAGGGGGACAGGTCTGGTCGGATACTGTTTGGTGGGTTGGTATGGACTCGATGGGTGGAATGTCCTGCTTCCACACTGTAGGGGTTCAATGACAACAGCATCAAGTTTGGGCTCTACAAACTCCCAGTCAGTAGATACCTGGTTCACTCGCCTCAAGGCTTTGTATATTTCAATAAGATCAGCTCTCACTCCAAGGGTAAACTCTTAACGTCTCCATAATATCAGCCCTTCACGCATGGAATAAATGAATTGAATCACCTCTGAATTGCTGCCAGTGTTACTATGTCCTTTCTCAGATAAGAATGCAAAAATAAAACTAATCTCGCACACCAATGAGTCTGTTTAATTTTGTTTTCTCAGGGTGCAGTGAGTCTTTGGAACACTCTTCCCTGCAGACCATTCGAGGCAGAGATAGCGAATATTTTTGAGGCAAGGTTCACGAATCACGGATTATCGAGGAGTGGGATTATCAAGGAGTGGGCAGCAATGTGCAGTGTTGGGGAAAATGTAGACAGTGGTACTGAATGGCACGGCTCCAGAATATACAGGAATTAAATGAAATGATAACATCGATAAAGTTTTAATGCGGAAGCAAGATGGCAGCGATCTGAAATGTCAGCTTTGCTGATCTCTGCATCACAGTAATGCTCTACCCATCCCACCACAGTCATTTACTTACAATTGAACACTAAAAGAGCTATAGAATCCTTACTAATCCCGTTTTGTCAAGTGGAAATGACAAAACATGGGAAAGGATCGAGTAAGTCCCAACACGCAACGCACCCATCAGAAGCATCGAACATGCCTGTGGCCGCACCTGTAACACCGTCTGCTCGTTCAATGGACCGAGTTACTCACCAGGACTTGGTCACCGAGTTCACCAAGTTACGTGAAATGATTGAATCCATGATTGAAGAAAAATTCAGCAGGAGGAGAGAACCACTCTCAGCAGTGTTCCACAAAGATGAACAGCAACTTGAAAGCCTTGGAAACAGAACAGATGAGGTCGAGAGCCAAACTGCAGGGGCAGAGACTGTGATCGATTCCTGTAAGGAGCGGATCCTGACCCTTGAAAAATAAGTCCATAACTTAACTGAACAAGGTGTTGACCTCGAGAACAGGGGTAGGATGAAGAATGTTCATATAATCGGTCTGCTGGACCGGACATAAGGTGATCAGGCAGTGAGGTTTTTTGTAAGAACTGGCTGCAGAGATTCATTCACTTCGAAGCTGAAGAGGGACGGGTGAAGAGTGAGACAGTTCATCGGGTTACGGTGGTAAGGTCAGGCTCATACCAACGCCCTCACCCTGTCCATGTGCGATTACATCGTTGCAGGTACAAACAAAGACTTAGGGAAGCTTCCAGAACACAGGGGAGAGAGCCGAAGAGGGCTACAGGATTAAGTTCTTCCAGGTCTTTTCAGCGGCAGTGATTCAGAAAAGAAAATCTTTTGATGATATGAAGAGAAGATTAAGGGAACCTGAGATTCAGTATTCCTTAATGAACTCAGCGGTGCTCTGTATGCACTAGTGGATCTTTCAATAGATCCACTGACTCTCCAGAGGATGAGAAAACTTTGTGGACACTTGAACGTAGGCTGGATGCGTTAATGGAAAGCGATAACCTTGTTTATCTTTTTTAAAAGAAAGTTTGTTGACCATTTCTGGTATTAAGCAGTGTTAAATTATCGTCGGGGATGGGTAGAGTACATACTTTTAACTTCTACATTCGTCATACTACTCGTTTTTCTCTTGCTTAGTTTGTGTGTCGGGTTCGGCTCACGCTGGAGGGAGTTGTGAAGTTGATCATGATGACTGAATGCCTACCTAAGAGCAGTTCAGTCCCGATGTTTGTGATTAATTGCCCTGGATGCAGTATTGATAATGACGCAGAAGATAGAGATTTGTGACGTGCAAATGCCCCCAGTCGGTGGAGGGTAAATGCCCCTCCTGAGTGCCATTGCCACTTTGTCTCTTTTTTTTTGTATTTGTATGTATTTAGTTTTGGAACGTTTTGAGAGCTTGTTAGTTGCAGTAGCTTTAGTTTGTATGTTTTTTTTAAGCTCTATGATTCTTTTTCATCGGTGCTCAGTGATTTGTAATTTGAGTTCTTCCTCTCTGGATTTCAAATATTGTTTCAGTGTGTACTGGATAATGTCGTGGTTAAATGGTGTATCTGGAACATTAAGGGGAGCCATTCGCCAGTTAAGAAAAATGAGAGGGTGGATATTGTCGTATTGCAGAGATGCACTTTTGATCAGCAGTGACCTTATTGATTGGCTGATCAGATTGTGAATGGTCGTTTTTTTTAGGACAATTTGAAGTGAATCAATGATGGTGATTATCTTTGTTCTTTGTTCACCTTGTGACTGTTACTGTTATTGCTCATGTCCTTGTTAACACCACAGCTCTGCAGCGTGTAAAATCTCAGCTGTGCATCTGACCAGTGGTACAACCATTCGTATAGCTGGCTACGGATCAGGTGGTTGTAGGTTCGACTTTTACTTTGCACAAGCGCATTATGGAGATTCATCACACATCCAACCTAATCATTTTTGTTATGCTGAGGTGGGTAATATTTGACATTTTCATCTCCACGAACGAAAATTCTTTCACTGTCTTCGACCAGTTAAACATTGCCAAGAGCTATCTGAGTAAAAATGACACAGCACCATATTGAATTGACCACACGTATTTGCAAGCCCCAGTGTTCCATGCACTGCTTCTTCATCAGGTGTTTGTCAACTGTTGGAATCTAAAATGGCTTTGTGTGATTTTTAAAATTTATCCACCCCAGTCCAACCCCAACACCTCCACGTCATGGGTACCATCGACACCACGAACGGTCGGTTAAAGTCCAGATGATCTTCCAAAAGATCGCGCATATTGACACACACACCAAGTTTCTGCAGAAAAACACCCACCAGATGAAGGAGCGTCTATCCGAAAGCTAGTGCTTCCAAATAAACCCGCTGGACTCTGTCCTGATATTGTGTAATTTTTAACTTTGTCTACTCAACTCAAATACTGGCACTTCAATATCATAGACAACATCAGTCATGTCCCACCGTTGTCAGAGAAGGCAATCCTAGAATAGCCGCACACATTGCTCATAGGTACGTTTCATTTTCAGAAACCAATGCACTCAATTGATACAGCTCCTATGTATGAAAAGCACAGAAAAGAAATTTTGAGACTCAGTTTTGACAATATTTTGAAACTCTTTGGAAAGTGGAATCAGAGGAGAATGAAAATTAACTGTCCGACTGTGCAGAGAGAGGGAAGGCACTTTTCCCTTCTTTGATGAGCTGGGGTATTGACTGATGTAAGGCATGAAACAGATTCCTGGTAGAGCTGAGCTCTCTGCATCAGGAACAACAGGTTCTGATCTCCTGAACGGTAATGAAACCCAGGCCACTCAGTTAAAGCGCTGAATACTAACCACTAGACCACCAGGGATGAGGGCAGGAGCCGTTGCACCGTTTCTTCATAACACAGTTTTTGGAATTATGTCACTGCAGATATGTTTCCCCTCAAAAATGATTGAATTATCGAGTGTTTACAACACAGATCTGGGTCCCTTCATCTCGTTTCCCAGCACTTGGTCTGTAACCTTGTGAACTCTGACGTTTCATTTGAATGATAAGTTCTCTGGAACGTTTTAATCTCGTAAAACACAATAAATGGGATTAAAGTTTGAGATGGGAACTGAATCCCATTTTTACCCATAGACTGAAGCACGCAGACACATTTCCCCAAGTGTGACACAGGCCTCGGGAGAAAACAAGCAGAAAGTAAGATTTCACCGACTTGTCTGATGTTGTCCCATTTCTGAGTTCAACACCAATGTCTGGTTACAGCAAAGAAAGGAAGCATTCATCTCCTCCCGTCCCAGTGTTCCTTACCCATTGTTTCCCCATTACTCTGTCGTTTATACTGCCGTTCTTGCTGCCACACGTGATCACTGCTCACGCCCGCTATTTCCTGTCCTGTCTAACGTTTTGCCCCAAGTTCTTGGAATGAAAAACAGGAATGGCCTATTTCAAGCACTTTTCTAGCTTACAAGGACAGTGTTATCACCACTGAGCAAGCACATTGCCAGCTCAGAGAGAAGGTCTCATCCTTTAGAAACTGAAAGACAAAGATGATTGGATATCCTCAGTATTGTAAACCAAGCAACAAGACTGGAATAGGGCCGAGGGGTTCACGCACAGAAGGATGGGTGAATAGAATGGCGAATCTCATGGTGTCCTGGGTGATGTTGACAGAAATCATCCCTGGTAGTATAGTGATGAGGATTCAGTGATTTCACTGTCATGGCTTGTTAAAGGTTAACGTTTACAGTAATCAATATGAAATACTGCCTGATATTTCGAAGCAGAATGATGTTGTGCAACAGACAGACTCGTTTCCCTGCATGACCTAATGAGAGAGCTCAGAAGAGCCAGGAGGAGACATGAGAGCCACGAGGAGATATTAGAAGTTGTTCGCGGATAGGGTCAGGGTTAACCCTCAGGCTTTCCATAGGTATGTCAAGAATAAAAGAATGACGAGAGTTAAATGAGGTCCAATCAAGAATAATGGTGGGAAGTTGTGTGTGGAGTCAGAGGAGACATGGGAAACACTAAATAAATATTTTTCGACAGTGTTCACTATATAAAAAGAAAATGTTGACGAGGAAGATACAGAGATACTTGCATCGAGACTCGAAAAGATTGAGGCTCATAAGGAAGAGATATTAGAAATACTGCAGAGTGTGAAAATAGAGAAGTCCTCTGGGCCGGATGGGATCTATCCTAGGATCCTCTGGGAAGCAAAGGAAGAGATTGCCGAGCCTGTGCCATTGATCTAGAAACCATCATTATCTACAGGAGCAGTGCCTGAGGACTGGAGGATAGCAAATGTGGATCCCTTGTTCAAGAAGGGTAGTAGAGACAACCCTGCTAATTACAGACCAGTGAGTCTCACTTCAGTTGTTGGTAAAGCGTTGGAAAAGGTTATAAGAGATAGGATTTTTAATCATCTATAAAAGAATAATCTGATCAGGGACAGTCAGCACGGTTTTGTAACGGGTAGGTTGTGCCTAACGAAACTTATGATTTTTTTGACAAAGTGACCAAACAGGTGGATGAGAGGAAGCAGGTTGATGTGCTGTATAAGGATTTCAGCAAGGTGTTCGATAAGGTTCCCCACAGTAGGCTGTTATACAAAATGCTTAGGAATGGGATTGTGGCAGACACAGCAGTTTGAATCAGTAATTGGCTCGCTGAAAGACAACCGAGGGTTGCAGTTGATGCAACATGTTCATCCTGGTGTCAAGTTACTAGCGGCATTCCGCAAGGGTCGATATTCGGTCCACTGCTATTCGTCATTTTTATAAATGACCTGGATGAGGGCTTAGAAGGGTGGGTTAGTAAATTTGCGGACAGCACTACGGTCGGTGGAGTTGTGGATAGTGACGAAGGATGTAGTAGGTTGCAGAGAAACATCGTGAGGATGCAGAGCTGGGAAGAGAGGTGGCAAATAGAGTTTAATGTGGACAAGCGTGAGGTGATACACTTTGGTTGGAGTAATCGGAATGCAAAGTACTGGGCTAACGGTAAGATTCTTGGGAGTGCAGACGAGCAGAGAGATCTCGGTGTCCATGTACACAGATCCCTGAAAGTTGCCACCCTGATTGACAGGGTTGTTAAGAAGGAAAACAGAGTTTTGGCCTTTATTAATAGAGAAATTGAGGTCTGGAATCAGAAGGTTATGCTGCAGCTGTACAAAGATCTGGTACGGCCACATTTGAAGTATTGTGAACAGTTCTGGTCACCGCATTTTCAGAAGGATGTTGACGCTTTGGAAAGGGTGCAGAGGGAATATTCTAGCACGTTGCCTGGTATGGAAGGAATGTATTACGAGGAAAGACTGAGGCCCTTCAGGCTGTTCTCGTTAGAGAGAAGAAGATTGAGAGGTGACTTAATTGAGATTTAGAAGATAATCAGAGGGTTAGATAGAGTGGACAGGGAGAATCTTTTTCCAAGAATGGGGACGGCAAACACGAGGGGTCATAACTTTAAAGTGAGGGGAGATAGGTATAAGACAGATGTCAGAGGTAGTTTCTTTACTCAGAAAGTAGTTAGGGCATGGAAAGCTTTGCCTGTAACGGTGGTAGATTCGCCAAGATTAAGTGCATTTACATCGTCATTGGAGAGGCATATGGACGTACATGGAATAGTGTCGATGGGATGGGCGTCAGATTAGTATGACAGGGCGGCGCAACATCGAGGGCTGAAGGGCCTGTACTGCGCTGTAATATTCTATGTTCTATATGCTGCAGTTCCACATCAGCAATGTCATCGGCAATTGCCTGACGTTCAATCAGTTTAAAACAAGAACGGAGGGGGCATCAGGAAAACGGAAGGGGAATAGTGGTTTGTGAGAGTTAACTACATGCCTCGTGGAGCCAGGTACAATGTAGATACTGAATATCGGTTTTCCTGTTTACCTTGGTATACTGATCACTACGGATCAATGACCCAATATTGTCTGCCCTTTGTGTGTTGTTCTTTGTACATTTCACCTCGGTTCAGTGCTCCGGGGGACCACGCTTTTTTTAAATTTGGCACATTTTACTCAGGTCGGTTTTGCAGCTTCATATTAAGGCCAACAATTTTAGGAACAAATAGTCACCATTCAGACCATCAAGTCTGCTCCACTATTGAATGGTTTCATATCTGATCTGATAACCTTGAACTCCGCTTTCTTGCCTTTCCCCATAATGCTTGATGTCTTTGCTGCTTGAAGATCTGCCGATCTCAGCCTCATTACACCTAATGACACTTCCTCAACAGCCTTCTGCTACAAGAAAGTCCACTGATACAGAACTATCTGAGAGAATAAATGCTTCTTCATCTCTATTTTAATTGTGAGATCGGCATTCTAACACAAAGTTAGAAATCACACAACACCAGGTCATAGTCCAACAGGTTTATTGCAAGCAATAGCGTTTGGAGAGCAACTCCTTCATCAGGTGGCTGTGGAGTACACAGTGGTAAGATAAAGAATTTATAGCGAAAGGTTACATTGTAATGTCACTGAAATTATACATTGAAAAATACCTTGATTGCTTGTTAAGTCTTCCATCTGTTAGAATGACTATGTAAGGTTCATTTCTTTCTGATGTAAATCGAAAAACGTTCTTTAACAGTTACATTCTCAGGTGGACTTTACGAATTAGTGTCAGCACAGATAATATGTTGAAGGGATTAGTCCCTTTGTGCTGCGTCCTTGCCATAATGTTTAGACTGACTCTAATCTAAAAAAAAGCAACACGCTGCAGGCAAGAATGCCTTAAGACATGGTACATTGGTGAAGCTGAGCAGAGGCGACCACAACGGAATGGGCGCTGCACATTAATCAACAGACAGGTGTGCCACTTCTCAGTTGGAGAGCACTTCAGTGACCCAGGACATTTGACCTCGGATCTTTGGGTGACAATCCTCCAAGGCGTTCTTCGGAACAGGCAGCAGCTAAAAGTGCCCCCACAGAGACTGATAGCTGAATTCGGTACCCATGGTCATTGGTTTAATGTCACAGTACCGGTGATCCCATTGCCATATCTACAAACAGAGACCCTCCTACACACACACACACACATCCGTCTGTGGAGTGAAATTGTACTTCCAGAGTTACATTGTACTTTGCTCAAAAACTGCATGAATCCATGTAAGTCTCTGGTAACTCATTTTTATAAATTAGAATCAGTCTAAACATTATGGAACAGACAGCAGCAGAGGGGGGCAAAACACCAGTTGTTAAACTTCACCTGAGAATGAAATTTTAAAATAAAAATGTTTTGCGCTTTGCATATGAAAGAAGTGAAGCTAATATGGTCATTCTAACAGATCGGAGACTTAGCAAACAATCAAGGTATTTTTCAATGTACAATTTCAGTTACATCACACTGTAAACATATGCTATAAATTTTGTGATTTACAACTGTGGACTCCACAATTACCTGATGAATGAGCAGTGGTCCGAAAGCTAGTACTTCCAATTAAACCTGTTAAACTATAACCTGGGGTTGTATGATTTTCAAATTTGCATACCCCAGTCCAAAACCGGCATCTCCAAGTCATTCGATACGAGGTGATCTGGTCACAGAACCAAACTTTCTGCATCCAACTTAATAAATCCTTGAAAATACCTCTATGTTTCAATAAGGATCATTTTGTAGTACTGAGTCTCAGCAGGCAAAGGCAACTGATTTCAGCGTTTCTTCCCATTTGATTTCATCTCCTCTTTGAAATTCTCACTGACTCTGACAGAACTGCTACCTTTGCTGTTTTGTAATGTCAGGAACTCATGTTCAATTTCAGATTTCCATAAGGAACAGCATTTTTTTTTCTCTGACTGGAAGTTAACATTGGGAAATAGCAGTGAGACAGCTGCATTTCAGCACGTTCGCACCAAGGACGACATATGCAATGCTTGGAGCTTTTCTTGATGACTTTGTTTTTGCCTGTTTTGTTCAGTTGAAAAATGACAGTTTTTGAGTTTTTAAAAGCATGGCGAATGGTCCTTCAGCCTATTGCATCATTATCAGTTATCAAACATTTGGCTTGGAAACACAGTTTTCAGACGTGACTCGTCGCCTGGTGTGTTCTAACATTTCAAGTCTTAGATAAATTGTTATTCAATTTCTTAAGGACTTGAGTGGAACAAGATACATCTCTGTGAACGAACAGTCCTGAAAGACAAACTCTTTCTCGGAGCCATTTGTCAGTTTTCCTCATGATGCTGTTGAAAATGTTTCTGCGCTCACATCTGAATTGGTTTCCCCTGTTTCTTCCTCAGCTTCCTCCTTCTTTCTATTAAATGGTTTAGACTCCAGTACAGACACAAGGTGCAGGTTGCGGAAGTCACGTGTTTGTACTTTCATTAACACTCTGTCTCGCCGGGAGCTGCAGACCTTCCCCACGCTGATTCAGACAGCACTGTCCTTCCTGTGACATTTCCCATGGAGAATGGAAGGACAGGCATTAATAACCCAAACTTGGAAACGGAGCGACAGTTTTAAAACATTTACAGTGCCCCAGCCAGGAATTGAGTTCTTAACTCCCGCATGACATACGGCGACACTAACCACTATCCTAGCAAGGAGAACAGTTTCAAAGGAGACACTTCAGCCCATTGTGGTTGCATTTGTCAAAAGCAACTGCTTCACGACCTGAATGCTTTATCCCATAGCCTTCCAGGTATTGGCAGATCATATTCACATCTGCATATTCCTTCAGGTTATAAGGGTTGCTGCCTCTCTGACCCTTACAGACAGTGTGTTCCAAATTCGAACACCCGCCGGCTTTTACCACTTTTCTACACATCTACTTAAACCTTTCTGTCTTTCTCATTAAATTTCTGCCCCACTGTAATCGTTCTTTCCATTGATGGGAAACCCTTCTTTCAGTCTACCATGTCCATACCCCTCACAAACTCCTCTGCACGGTGACAAACAACCCCAGTTTGTCCTGTCTCCCTTCATGACTGAAACTCTTCAGCCTAGACACTATCCGAGTGAATCTCTCCTGCAACTTTCCCAGTGCGATCACGTCCCTGGATAATTCTAGCAATGAGCCAAATGAACATATTTCCATTCTGTAACAGCATCGGGGGTGGCACTGCAGCATTTATTGCCTTCCGGTTTGGAGTCACGTGGACGCCACACCAGATAAGGACGCGAGTTTCCTTCCCTCAAGGACGTCAGTGAAACAGATGGGTTTTTCAGACATCGTATTCTTAATTCTAGGCATTTATTGCATTCACATACTATCATCGTCGTGGTGTGGTGGGAATCGAAGCCGTCTCCACAGAACATTACCTGACTTTGCTGTGTGAAAAATCCAGTGATAATTCCACTAGGCAATCGCAGAAAGCCCTCATGGGGGATCTTTTCCAATAGAGTTTCTTTCCCCCAGTTATTCCTTATGCCCTTTTATTGAGCCTCACGCTCCAATAATCTCTGGTTCATGTCAGTAAAAGCTGCTAAAAGAGAATTGATCTCACAGCCACGATATCCAAACGGATCGAATGATTTGAAGGTGCCAATGAAGAGATTGGGGCAACAGTGAGTGCAACGGCACAGACTGGATGGTATCAACGTGAAAGTGTATGTTAGATTGTGCAATGCCTCAGTCAAATGGGATGAGGGACGGAAAAGAGAGTTAGGGAGAGTGCGAGGGAGACACATCTTCGAGAACTTTTGGGTTTAAATCCTGATACATGAAACGCAGAAATATCAGAGAACAAAATTCGATGGAAAACAGATCATCACCTCGGAAAATATTATCTTGTAAAAATGTTTAATTTCTGACCGTGTTTCACCAAAAGTAAAACTTTGAGAGAACTGACCGCCATGATGTGGATTCTAGCCGAGGTCGCTGCAATCACAATGCAGAAGGCGAACTACTAAATGGTTACAGCACTCCACAGACCACACTTGTAAACTGCAACCAGGATGGTAGCAGAGGAAATTTTAGGAAGAATGTACAATATAAGGACTTAGCGATAGGCATGTGGGAACGCAGAATGAACCGAATCTTTAACTTTAGCATCCCCAGAGACTGTGGAGATTCCATGAATGAGAGCACAGGAGAATGGGCTTAATGAAACTCTCCAAACTTTAGGGAGAGTGCAGAATATTGTTGAAACGTATGCTTCAATAGCATTATATTTGAACATCGGCTACTTCATCACTTTGCCCACACAAGGCAGGACCAACTGCTACAGGCAATCACACATAATCCCAGTTCCAGACCCGGAATCAGAGAAACTCTGTGAAGCATGGACGAAAATCCAATTGGAAACTGGGATGGAATGACAGGAGAGAGGCGCATGTATTTCCGAGGTTGGGACAGCTCCTGGTCAAAAGCGGGGTGGAAGGGAATACTTGCCCCATTTATAATATTATGACCATAAACAGTACATGTTGCTGAAACAGCCGATTGGCGCATCCAAAGCGTGTGGAGACTTTAACTTTCAGTTGGCAAGGTTCGAAATTTCATTTTCCTGTTTGGATCAGTGGTTTTGACATTGGCATCTGCTTTTGTTCGCATCAACTCAGAATCAGCTTCTTGTTCCCAATAAATACTGCAACCTGGAGAAGGTGGTGTTGTGGTTATAGACTGAACTAGTCATCCTTGGGGACTCAGACGCGGTACTGGTAATGTTAAAGTTCGATGAATAAAACCTGGAATGGTAGCCTGACCTCAGGAACAGAGAACATGCCTTTAATTTCCTGCAATCCCATTCATGCATGTTACTTATACAGGGGATGCTACCATCTTTACCCAATCCTGCCTACTTGTGTCTCCAGGACCTGAACGAAATAGCTGACCCTTGATCCGAGAATGACGACCCTGTGGGAAAGCAGGCCATTCGGCCCTTCCAGTCGACACCATCTCTCTGAAGAACATCCTAGCAGACACACACTCCATAACTATTCCGTTCCCCTTCATTTCCCATGGCTGATCCCAGCACCTTGCACACCTTCGTATGTGGGAGGAAACTCACACAATCAAAGAGAGAATGTGCAAACTGCACACAGTCACACGAGACTGGGATCGAATCCATGTCTCTCGTGCAGCGAGACAGCAGCGAATCAGGATGAACAACAAATGCTGTCCTGACCAGCGACATCCACACCCTGTAGGTGTATCAGGAAGAATAAAAACACATTCACAACATGGACAACGGGACTTATGTCTGCGTGGGCATGATTTCAACCAATCGTTCATCCTGGGTAGATACAAGGACACCGATATCACAGAGAAACCAGCGCAATGTGGGATTTTTTACCTGCTGAAGTGGAAACACATCTACTCAGTCAAATTGGGTACAGACAGTTCATCAGTCCCGTGTATGGGAAGGGCTCAATGAGCAGAAGAACCTCCAGAGTAACCAGCAAGATTACATATTCCAGAAAGAGATCAATTAAACTGTTAACGCTGCTGTTAATCCCAACCAGGTGCCAGTTTCATAGCGTCAAAGTCATAGACTCACAAACAGGCCTTTCACTCCTACCAGCTCATACTGAACATAACGCCAAACTAAACGAGTCGCATATAATGGCTCTTGTGTCTGCTGAGGTTTAATAATGCCCTTGTGATATTATTACTGCATTGCTAATATGAATGTCCAGATATAATTCTGGACACCGGATCAAACCCTGCCATGGCAGATGCTGGAATTTTATTTAAATAAATACCTAGAGTCGAATGATGCTATTGAATCAGTTGTTGTAGATCTGCTTCCCTAATGCCTGATATGGAAGGAAACTGCCATACTTATCTGGTCTGGCTGGTATGTGACTCCAGATCTATAATATCGTGGTTGATTCTGATCTTCCCTCTGGGCAATAAATTATGTACTAGGCATGAATGAATAGCTTTTGTTAATCCCACTGAAACATTCCACTTCATTTATCGACCGAAATATCTTGTAAATATTGTAAATGTACATTCATTCATCACTGCCTCAGGAAGTGAATTGCATACATAAACCATCCTCTGTTGAAAAAAGCCTCTCATGTCTTATTTTAAATCCCTCTTTTCACTTTAAACATTTGCCGTCTCGTCTTGATGTGCCCCTCCTTGGAGAAAAGACAGTTCAAGTTAACTCGAGCTGAGCTCTCAATAATTTATAAATTTCTATCAGGTCGCCTTTCAAACTTCAGTGTTCGAGTGAAAATAATCTCAGCCTATCCAACCTTTCGTTATAATTCAAACATTCCCCACTAGCCAGACACTGGTATCCCTGTTCTAAACCTACCCCAGCTGAATAATTTCCTTGCTGTTACTGGGCGACAAACACTGGACACAGTATTCCAGAAGACGCATCAACCAATGTCCTATTCAACTTCAACATAACGTACCGACTCCTACGCTCAAAGGACAGAGCAACGAAGGCAATATGACATTTTTTTTAACCATTCTCTCTATATATGAAGCAAACTAAAATGAATTATGTACTAGCATCCCTGGCCTCCGTGTTCCACAACGCGATGCAACGCCCGATCATTAATTGTATAAGCGCTACTCTTATTTGATGTAGCAAAATGTAATACCTTCCATTTATCCAGATTAAATTTCATCTGACATTTTTCAGCCCAAAGACGGAATAGATTAAGATCCTTCTGGAATCTTAGATCACCTTCTTTACAGTCTCCAATTCTGCTGTCCTCTGCAAGCTTATGAGCTATGGCTTCTATGAGTTCTATTGTTTTCTCATATAGGTCAACGATTTTTAATTATTTGTCGTGGCCATCATTTAGTAGTTTGCAAATCAGGTAACAACTAGTCATGTAGTTAACCATGAGGAAGAAAGCCATAGACTGCAGGGAGATTGGAAACAATTGGCAAGAAAATGTGCTGAAAGGAATTCAATCCAGTGAAGTGGGTGATAATGAATTTGGGGAGGAACAATGATAAAAGTGTGACTGTTAACAGTAACAAAAGAGAAATTGGAGTAGGCATTCACGAATGTTTGAAGGTGATTGGACAAGGGATCAAGTGGTCTCGATGGGTTGGAGATACTTTCTGTTCTTGACAGCAGGTGGGAATATATAAGAGCAGGGAAATGATGCTGGAACTTTAGCAACGGCCTATTCAAGATCAATGGAGAGGGGAATCAGATGGACGGAAGTCCGTACTGCCAGTTCTGGAAATCAGAATTAAGATTAGAGTGGTGCTGAAGAAGCACAGCACATCAGGCAGCATCCGAGTTGCAGAAAAAAATAACGTTTCGGGCAAACGCCCTTCATCGGGAATAAAGCTGGGAGCATCGAGGGTGGAGAGATAAATGGGAGGACTGAGTCTGGGAAGAATTTAACTGAGAGTGCAAGAGGTGGATAGAGATGGGGTTAAATGTGATAGGTCGAAGAAGAGGGTGGAGCGGTTAAGTGGAAAGGAAGGAAAGGAAGATAGACAGGTGGGAAAGGTCAGTAGGATGGTGCCAAGTTAGAAAGTTGGAACTCGTATAAGGTGGCCGTGGGGAGATGAGGATACTGGTGAAGACCACGTTGATGCCCTGGGGTTGAGGGTCCCGAGGTGGAAGATCTGGCGTCTGGTGGTGAGGGAACGGCGGTGCAGGAGACCCAGGAACTGCATGTCCTTGGGAGAGTCGGCGGGGGGGGGGGGGGGGGGGGGGGTTGGTAATTGATGTCTTTGGTCATGGGGCATTGGAGTTGAATGTTGCGGGTGCCCTGGAAATGTTCTATGAAGCGCTCTCCGAGAATGTGTCTTTTGGCCCCAATGCAGAGGAGACTGCATCGCGAGCAACAGATGCAATAAATGACATGTGTGGAAGTGCACATGCACATTTGATGGATGTGGAAGGATCATTGGAGCCTTGAAAGGATGTAAGAAGGAAGATGTGGGTGCAGGTTTTGCAATTCCTGTGGTGGCAGGGGAAGGTGCCGTGAGGGGAGGGTGGGTCATTGGAGGGCCTGGACTTGACTAGGTAGTCGTGGAGGAAACAGTCTTTGTGAAAAGTGGATAGGGGTGGGGATGGAAATATAAATTTCCCTGTCACTGCAGATATTGCAAAACCTGCACCCACATCTACCTCCTCACCTCTGTCCAAGGCTCTAATGGAGGCTTCCACATCCATCAAAGTTTCTCCTGCACTTCCACACATGCCATTTCTTGTATACGTTCCTGCCGATGCGGTCTCCTCTAAGTTGGAGAGAGGAGATGGGTTCTCACAAAACATTTCAGAGAATATCTCCAGGATACCCGAAATAATCCACCCCTGTGCCCCATGGCTAAACTTTTCAACTCCCCCTCCCACTCTCCCGAGGGCATGCAGGTCCTGGGCCTCCTGTATCGCCACTGCCTCACGACCCGATGCCTGGAGGAAGAAAGCCTCATCATCCGCCTTGGGACCCTTCAACCCCATGGCATCAATTTGGACTTCACCCTTTGCCTCATTTCCCCTCCCCCTACCTTACCCCAGTTCCGACTTTCCAGCTCAACACCATCCGCCTGACCTGTCCCACCTGTGCATCTTCATTCCCATCTATCCACTCCACCTACTTCTCTGACATATCATGTTCACCCCCGCGTGCATCCACTTTCAGCACTCTCAGCTACCTTCTCCCAAGCCCCATCCACTTCCCATTTATCTCTCGATCCCATGTGCTCCCAGTCTCATTCCTGATGGAGGGCTTTTGCCAGAAACGTCCATTCTTTCCTGCTCCTCAGATGCTGCCGGACCTGCTGTGCTTCTCCAACATCAATCTAATTGAGGGGAGTCAGTTGATTGAGAGGGTTTTCGGATATTTTCTATTGTTGACCACAGGCTGTGGATGATAGTAGAACTTTAGCAACCACCAGTTTAGGGAACAGCGAAAGGACTGAGCACAAGTCTGGTCACGGCATAAATCAACATTTTTCTTAAAATTGTCAGATAAAAGATGTAAGGCTGAAGTATGCCACTTTGCCCATCAAGACCATTTCACCAATGAGTTTCTCACTGATTCCTTTCCAAGTCAGGGTGCTATGGGCCTTGGAGGGTAACTTGAAAATGGTGGCATTTCGTTGTACCTTCCAACCTTGTCCTTATAGTCAGTATAGCTGTTGAGCTTTGAAGGTTGTCAAAAATGCCCGAATGACTTACTCCAGTGCATCTTATAGTTGGTGCACTCTGCTGCAATTGTGCCTTAGCGTTGAATGGAATGAAGATTGCAGGTGTTGAAGAGGGTACACTCAAGTGACTGCATTGTCGTGGACGGTGTCCAGTTCCTGAAGTGTTATTGAAGTTAAACTTCAATGGAGAGAGTTATATTCCACGTCTCATTTGTGCCTTGCAAACGATGTAGGATTCACAGAACAATGATTTGGGTTTATAATCAAAAAATGTCTCAAGAACATGTTATTGTTGTCAAAGTGTTTATGTAGCCAGTTTCTATAAGCTTTTTCCCCGAAATAATAGCTCTGTGGACGATTACACGGAGTAATTTGTTTACAGTAAAGTTATTGAATGTCAATGAGATATGATTAGATTCGCATTTGTCAGAGTGATCATTACTCTATTTCGTCCTTGAGTGGACCAGTCTGATTCCAGTCGCTGTCTGATTTCAAATCCAATTGCCGTCTGGGCTTGAACGTTCAACCGTTTCTTCCCATAAATGTCTCCACCTGCCTTAATAATATGTAAGGATGCTGCAGGGGACAGCAGAGATTAATGAACATGTTGTCAACACTGGAGAAAATGGAGCTTCGTGGAATGATTGGTTAGGCTGGGATTATTCTCCTTGAAACAAAGGAGAGGGAGGGGAGCTCTATAATCACATAATAATATTTATGAACGTTCAATATTCATGGGATCTTGACAGGGTAGTTACGGGCAGGTGATTCACCCTCTGGTATGAGGAGAGTACCAGAGGACATGAAGTCAGAATTAGATATTGCCTATTTAATTCAGAAATGAGGGGTAATTTCTTTGCTCAGGGGTTAATGAATCGGTGGAACTCCTTGCCGAAATCGTTGTTGAGGCTGAGTTGTTGTGTATTTTCAAACTGTGCCAGACAGATATTTAACCAGAAAGATGATGAAGCTTTGTCGAGGCAATGCTGGAGAATGGAGTTGAGGATTATCAGATCAGCCATGAGTTCATTGAATGGTGGAGCAGACTCGATGGGCTGAATGGCCGACTTCCAATCCTGCACCATTTGGTCTGACGCCTTATTTTATTGATACCTTTAAAATTCTGAGGGGATGGGATGAAATGATAGAAAAGGTTTCTCAAACTGATCAGACAGATCAGGAACTAAGCTCATAAGTTCATGAACAAGAAATGTGCTGTGGCCTGGACACAACAAATGGCACTGGGCACACCGCAGATGGGTATGTGCAGTTGTTGTGATTGCTAAAGAAAATTGCTGCCAAGAAATATTGTTGCCAACTTGGTGATCACGCTGGATGATGGATCGCGGTATGATTCACACAGCAAAAGGTTGTGAAAGAATGAAAGATTCGTTTCTTTGGAAAAGTTTCCTGCGGTTCGAATTCAATCGACTGTTTAAAATATTGATCAGAACTTTGTGTGGAGCATTACATTAAAATTCAGAAGCCCACTGGACAAACTATTGCACCCGATCTCTCCTTATTTGTTTCACTTTCATTCGATGTAAAGTCATAGAAAGTCAAGATGGAATGAAAGGAAAAAATAAACGTTTGCACTCCTTTTCATTATCCCAATGTAACGAACAACAAAACAAATTGCTTTACTTTGACTTTGATGAGGTATCGATTTATCACAAATCTCTGGTGCAATGAAGGGCAAGAGCAAGATTCTCCACCCACAGTATCCTAAAGATGCGAGGCACAAAGGGAAACCACAGCTACTTCTGATGTAAGTAACAGCCAGAAAAGGATTCAAATCCACACATGGGCAATGGAAGAGCAACCCGTCGCCTTAACCTCTGGGCCACTTCAGCCCATTGCAAAGGGGCTCACATGTGAACCCGTCAAGATCACATATGGTGTACCTCGGGGATGAGAAATTCCCTGACAGGAATCGAATTCACACCATTATGTTTCTGCTTTCAGCAGAATAATAATACCAGCAAAATCCAAGGGATTGACCTCGTCCTTGGAAGGAAAACCTTGTCCTTGATTTATTTCGAGTCGGAACTGTCTCAGAATGACCCAGCAAGCATGAAATTCCCGTCATGTTCACACGCACATTTCGTCTTGACGCATAATTTCTTCAGACAGTTTCTATCGCACGTGAGGAAGTATATACGTAGAGAGAAGTGAAGGTGATGGTTTAGCTCGATGGTCTTTCTCATATGGCTGAACCTGAACTGGGTAAAATTCCCGGAAATGCAGTTTTGTTCGTTTCATTTTATTAATTTTGCTGCAACTTCACTCTGTTCATTCCAATGATCGGAAGTGAATTGGATTTATATGATTGGAACGCTCAATGTTGTATTCAATTTTGCTCCGAATTTATTTCAGCTTAAACAAAATACTGATGAGAAAAACAGAAGGTTGAACTACAAAACAAGATGCCAGTTTTGATGCTCAGTTACGTTGGCAGATTTCAATGGGTGTCAAATGAACCCAACATCATGGCGATCGTCCTCCAATCTTTAAGGCATGGGATTAAAGCAGGAAATCGATCTCCAAGAGACGGGTCACTTCTGATTCATTAAGGAATAGCTTTCCTTGACAATATACAAAATCTGCTCAGTTCCATTTATAATGCTTCATGTTGAATATTAATATAAATCTTGAAAACCTCTGAGTTTTTTTTTTGCTGAATCTTACTCAGCTGCATTCGTTTCCGATATTTATTTGCATCTGAAGTTGTCCAAATTAGATATTGTTTCCTCGCACCTTCGACCCACTACACCCTCCTTTACACTTTTACATGGCCACACGATTTCTCTCTCCTGTTGAAACTCACTGCTTGCGTGTCTCTAAATGTGCCTTTCCAAATATTTTGGAAACGGATTGTCTGAGTGACAGAAATTCTGCTCCCGTTATTTCTTTGCCCTACATCGATGGTTTTGAAATCTTGACTTTCAGAAATGTATGAACGTGAAATAGTGAATTTACCACCTATTTACTCTCTCCAAACCTCAATTCATCAGGAAAACTTCCATTCGGTTTTCCTTGGTTTAGTTTCAAATTTTCCAACACACAAATAAATAAAATTCCATCCCCACTAAACGCCGTCAGCATCGTGTCTAATGTCTTAGCAGCCCAGTAAACGCTGGCAGTGTCCTCTCTGATAGAATCACAGATTCCTTACAAAGGAAGAAAGTGCAGTTTAGAAAATCGGGTCTGTAGGGAGACTCTGAACAGCATCTCAACCAGACCGAGCTCTCGTCTCTATCCCCACAGGCCTCTGACTTGTGATTTCAAATAAATCTTTTGGATGAAACCTGGCATCGTGTGTCTGCTGACCTTATCACTGCGTTACCCATGGCTAATTCACTTAACTTACTGAATTCACTCCCTGGACACATCAGCGCAATTTAACATGGCTAATCCACCTAACCTACAGACCTAAGAACAGTGCAAACCACTGAGCAAATGTACCATCACATTCAACACTATCTGTATCATGTGTAATGGCTTCACACACTGGCAACTCCGCCCAGTGAAAGCAAGCTGCGCCCACCAACCCGAATTCAATGCATCCAAACACGGTTCTACGCTGTACAACTTCAGTAGTTCTGCGGGAAATCTTTCTGCACTCAGATCTGAATGAGTTTACTCTGTTTTCTTCCTCAGATTCCTGCTTTAAATAAACATATCAGTCAGGAACAACTCTATATAATGTTTTTCATTACAACACAAACACAATGTGCAGTTTGCAGAAGTTACGTGTTTGCACTTTCACTGACACTTTGTCTCCCCAGGAGCTGCAGTCCTTCCCCAGCTGATTCAGACAGCACTGTCCTTCCTATGACATGTCCCATCGAGAATGGAAAGCCAGACATGAATAACCTTCACTGGGAACAGAACGACAGGTACAAAACCTTGACGATTCCCCAGCGGAGAATTGAACCCTGTGACAGGCGGGGAGACTAACCAGGATACTGTGGAAGATGACAACATCGAAGGAGGCCCTTCAGCCTGTTGTGGCCGCACGTGCCCAACACAACTGCTTAACGACCTGAATCAAGTTTTCCATCGTTTAGCCCATAATCTTACATGTTTTGGCATCACAATTTAACATCTCGATTTTCTTTCAGGTTAGAATGATTTCTGCCTCTCTGACCCTTTCCGCTAATCTACTCAAACCTTTCTGCCTTTTCCCGAAATCTCTTGGCCCCAGTGTTCGATCTCTCCATCAATAAGAAACTCTTCTTTCAGTCTATCCTATCCATATCCCTCAGTATTTAGTACATCTCAGTCATGTCTTCTCCAATCTCCTCTGCTCGGCGAGAAACAGCCCCAGTCTGTCCAATCTCTCCTCACAACTGAAACTCTTCAGCCCAGACAATATCCCAGTGAATCTCTACTGCAACGTTCCCAGTGCGATCACATCCATGCAGTACTCTGAATTGCAGAACTGCACACAGTCATCTAGCTAGGGCCGAATGAACTTTTTTTCTATTCTGTATGAGGTCGTCGCTGGGTCGGCAGTATTGATTGGTATCCCTAATTGCAGAGCGGGCATTTGAAACTCAACCATATTGTAGTGAGTCTGGAGTCACATGGAGGCTCAAACAGGTAAGAATGGCAGTTACATTCCTTAAATGAGGTCAGATGGTTTTGTTGTTTTCAACAATTGGCCGCGGATTTATAGGAGTTATTAGATTCGTAATTCCAGATATTTATTGAATCCCAATTCTACCACCTAGCATGGTCGGAGTCAAACCCAGGTCCCTGGTGTCTGAATTAACAGTTCAGTGTTCAGTGGTAAGAGCGCTCGGCCATTGCAGAAAAGCAGTGAAACTTATCTGATCCAATTAAATCTCTTTTCCCCAATACTGGTCTGTGCTATTTTCCTGAGCTTGACCCCCCCCCCCCCAATAATATCGGGTCCATATCAGTAGAAGCTGCTACATGAGCATTGATCTCACAACAGTGGTAACCAAATGGATCAAATGGTCTGCAGGTCCCGGTGGTGGGGTTGGAGCACGTTCACCCAGCAACAGTGACCCCAGCCACACAGACTAATCGGCATCAATGGGAGAGTCTGTATTAGAGTCTGCAGTGCCTTAGTGAAATAGGAAATGACTCCACAAGCACATGATGAAAGAGCTGAGCTCCAAAAGCTAGTGCTTCAATTAAACCTGTAAGACCATAACCTCGTGTTGGGTCATTTTTAACTTTGTAATCCATTGTACAACACCGGCATCTCCAAATTAATGAAATGGGGGTATGGGATGGAAAGATCGGTTAGTGATCGTAGGAGGGAAGAAATCTCTGAGAACGGGTGGACTTGAAGTCTGACATATGAAACACAGAGATGTGAGCGAGCAGAGCTTGAAGGAAAAAATCAAAACTTTAAAACAACTGTTTCATTTGTGTTTCACAAATTACTGAGACACATAGAGCAACGAGCGCCGTGATTCGGATTCGAACCAAGGTTGCTGCGGCCACAACGCTGAGCACTAACCACTACACGATCATGGCAACCCACAGGCAAACGCACAAATCTCGTGCAATAAGTACAGTATTATAAGGAATGTTAGGCAGAGCACCAAATGCACAATATCAGTGCTTAGCGAACAGTAGCAGATATGTGGGAACTTAGAATGGTCTGACCGTTTAAGATCGGTCTCCCCCCAGTGGCTGCATTGATTCCATCATTAATGTGTTGAAGGCTGAGATAAATAGATTTCTCCAAAACATCAAAGACTCCGGGGACACTGCAGCTTTTGTTACCTGCACATCCACCAATATCATTTATTGTATCCGCTGCTCCCGGTGCAGTCTCCTGTACATTGGGAAGACTGGGCGCCTCCTAGCAGAGTGCTTTAGGGAACATCTCTGGGACACCCGCACCAATCAACCACACAGCCCTGTGGCCCAAAATTTCAAATCTCCCTCCAACTCTGCCAAAGACATGGAGGTCCTGGGCCTCCTTCACCGCCGGTCCCTCACCACCAGACACCTGGAGGAAGAATGCCTCATCTTCCGCCTTGGAACACTTCAACCCCAGGGCATCAATGTGGACTTCAACAGTTTCCTAATTTCCCTTTCCCCACCTCACCCCATTTCCAAACTTGCAGCTCAGCACTGTCCCCATGACTTGTCCAGACTTGTCCTAAAAGCCTATCATCTATTTCACCTATCCATTCCACCCTCCCCCCGCCGACCTGTCACCTTCATCCCCTCCCCCATTTAACCATTGTACTCTATGCTACTTTTTTCCCCACCCCCACCCTCCTCTCACTTATCTCTCAACAGTTCAGGCTCTCTGCTTGTATTCGTGATGAAGAGCTTTTGCCCGAAACGTCGATTTTACTGCTCCTCAGATGCTGCCTGAACTGCTGTGCTCTTCCAGCACCACTAATCCAGAATCTGCTTTCCAGCATCTGCAGTCATTGTTGTTACCAAGCTTTTGAAATGTATACTTCAATAGCAATGCAGTTTAACTTCGGTTACTTCTTGAGTTTCCCCATACAAGGCAGTAACCCCTGCTGCCACATCGTCCCAGTTCCCAGCCCCAAAATCAGAGGAACTGAGTGGCGAAGTCGCGAATAACCAACTTGAAATCAAGATGGGAATGAGCTTGCAGAGATACTCGATGGCTCAAGTGACACAACCGGAGAATGCACGGTGTTTCTATGATGGTTTAGAGGCGCAAGCAATTCTGAGGTTGGGAGTGTTCCTGGTCAAAGGCGGAATGGAAAATTTGTTCCCGTTTATAATAACAGCAATCTACAGTGCATCTTGCTGAGACAGCTGAGTACCACAACTGGAGCGTGAGTAGCTGGTTTGAAGTTTAATTTTGCTTCACTATCACCCACTTCCCTGGAATGAATTGCTTTCACCAGTTTTATTTCCAATTGTTTGATATCTCCCTGCAGTCTGCGGCTTTCTTCCTCATGGTTAATTGCATGACTAATTGTTGTATGATCTGCACACTGTTAAATCACGGCCACTACAAGTAAATATTGATCATTGATCTATATGAGAAAACAGTGGAACTAACAGCAGGCATGCTGCTTAGGTTTGCAGGCGATACCAGAATTGTAGACAGTGGAGAAGATGATCTAAGTTTCAAAAGGGTCTTAATCCAATGAGACGTTGTACTGAAAAATGTAACATGGAGTTCAATCTGGATAAATGGAAGGTATTTCATTTTGTTACACAACAAGAGTATGGCTTTGCATATGTTGGAGAGCACGGAAGCTCGGTGTGCAGGTAAATAATTCCTTATAATTTGCATTACCAACAGACAAGATGGTTCAAAGGCATTTAACCTACTTCCCTTCATTGCTCAGTTCTTTGTGTATAGCAGTTGGGACGTTATGTTGAAGTTTTGCAGGACATTGATGAGGCCTCTTCTGGAATATTATGTCCAGTTCTGGTCGCCCAGTCGTAGGAATGATATTATTCAGCTGGAGGAGGTTCACAAAAGGTATACACGCTTGTTGCCTGTGGAAGGTTTGAGTTATAATGAAAGGCTAGATAGGCTGAGACTGTTTTCAGATTCGAGATCGGGGTGCTGGAAAACCACAACAGGTAAGGCAGCTTCCCAGGAGCAGGAGAATATACATTTTTTCGCGCAAGTGTCGTTCATCAGGCTCTTCCTCGAAACGTCGATTCTCCTGCTCCTCATATGCTGCCTGATCTGCTGTGCTTTCCCAGCACAACACTCTCGACTCTGATGTCTCATCTGCAGTTCTCACTTTCTCCTAGTTGAGACTGTTTACACTCTAGGCTAGGGGTTTGAGCGGCGACCTGACGGAAGTTTATGAATTATTGAGAGGCAAGTTTAGAGTTAATGATGGCGGCCTTTTCACTTTAGGGGAATGACAAGACGAGAGGGCATATGTTTAAGATTAAAAGAGAGAGATTTTTTTTAAAAAAAGACATGTGCGGCATTTTTTTCGGGACGGTGATTTACGTGTGTAATTAACTTGCTGAGGAAGTGATGGATGAGGGTACGTTTGCAACATTTAATGGACAATACATTCCAAACATGAATGGGAAAGTGGGATTTTTAAAATAAATTTATTCATGCCGAGTACGTCAGTTATATCCCAGAGGGCATTTAAGAGTCAACCACGGTATTATCCATCTGGAGTCTCCTGTGGGACAGAACAGATGAATATGGCAGGTTGCTTCCTGAACTGGCATGAGTGAATCAGATGGGACTTTCCACACAATTGATTCAGGTCATCACAATACTCTGCAACTCCAAGTACTCAGTGAATTCAAACTTCACCATCTGTCATGCCAGGACCTGAACTCTTTGTCCCCAAAATATTACCTTTTTTTTGGATTTACAACAGAGTAATAAAACGACAAGGGTATTGTAATCACTCATCGGGTAGAGGAGGCGGCAGATGGGACTAGATTGTTTTGGCAGTATTTTCAGCATGGATTGGTTGCACTGACGGGCCTATTTTCATGCTGTATGACTCTATGATTAACACTATGGAGCAAATAGCTGGTTGGGATTAACAGCAGCATTGACAGCATAATCGAACACCTGATGGGATATGTAATCCTGCTGGAGTCTCCGGAGGTTGTTTTGCTCAGTGATTCCTTCCCACACACGGGACTGGTGAACGGTCTCTCCACAGTGTTACTGATTAAATGAGTTTCCATTTCTGTGGTTAATTGAATCCCTTCCAGTAGTTCGCGAATTGCCCTGCTTTCTCTGTGATATCAGTGTCCTTTTCTCTACACAGCGTGAACGATCCTTTCAACTTGTGTCCACATAGATACAAATCCTGTTTTCCATATTGTGAATGTGTTTTCATTCTTCATTCACCCACAGGGTGTGAGTATCACTAGTCAGGACAACATTTATTCTTCGCCTCTTGTTCGTTGCTGTCTGGCTACACCACACACCCGGGTGGGATATCAGCCTCGGCTATCTGTCTGTGGGCAGTCTGCACATTCTCTGTGTGTTTGCGTTTTTATTTCTCCCTCTGACCGAAGATGTGCAGGTTACAGGGATCAACAATGGAAATACAGGCTTATGGGACAGGGTATACCCTGGGGGTCTGGTGGGATGCGCTTCCGATGAACCATGTGGACTGGAAGGGCCGATTAGACTGCTTCCCCACGCGGTGCAGCTTCTTGAATTAAGGGTCAGCTCATGCTTTTCTGGTCTTGGAGTTTCTCGTACGCAGGACTGGGTGAAGATGGTGGAATCCCCTGCATAGGGGACATGAATGAAAGGGATTGCAGGAAATTAAAGTCATGATCTCTGTTCCTGAGGTCAGGCTTGTATTTCACGTTTTTTTGTCAAATGTAAACATCACCGTTTCCGTGTCCCAACCCCCAAGGATAACTAGTTTAAAATATCACCACAACACCACCTTCTCCAGGTTGAAGTCTTGACTGTGTGGAAGAAACTGATACTGAGCTGATGCGAGCAAATGTAGCTGCCACCGCCAGTGTCGGAAACGCAGATCCAAACAGCAAAATCATCTTTTAAACCCACCACTGCAAAGTTAAGGGCTCAACACGCTCCACTTGTGCCACTCAGCAGTCTTAGAAAGATGCACCGGAAATTGCTATGATAGTATAAACGGGGAAAACCATTCCTTTGAGCATGAGCACATTCAACCGAGGAATTTCTTGAGCCTCTATACCATCACACGCTCACCTATTGCATCACTGTTAACTCTGCACACTGATTCCCATCCCTATTTCCGGTTGGATCTGGGTGGCTGTGCCGATGTTAAGCTAAAATGCTATTGAAGCATGCATTTCAACAATATCCTGTCCTGTCCCCCGAGTCTTTGATTTCTTGTCGAAATCGATCAATCTCATCTTTCAACATTCTTATTCAAGTGATCTCTACAGCCTCTGAGGACATCGAACTGAAAGATTCAGCTCATTCGCAGTTCCCACAAATCTGTCACTGTTCGCTGAGTACTGATATTGTACATTTGCTGTTCTTCCGAACATTTCCTCTGCTAGTATACTTACTGATGCTTGCAAACATCCTGTTCTGTGGTGATCGTGGTTGTCGGTATTTTGCATTGTGATCACAGCAACCTCGATTTGAAACCAAATCACGGCACGAAGTGTTCTCTCCGTTGTCCTTTTTGTGACACATGCTAAGAAATTAATTATTTTACCTTCAAATTCCGCTCCCTTACAAATCTGCGTGTCTTATATCAGGATTGAAACACACCCGTTGTCGGAGATTTCCCTTCTACCCACGATCATTAAACCTCCTTTCCGTCCCTCCTCCCATTTCTCTGAGGTAATGCACAATCTATCACTCTCTTTCACATTCACACTGTTCTGTCTGTGCTGCTGCTGCGGTCATTGTTGTTGGGTGAACGCGCCCCAACTCCACATCGGGGCCTTCAAACAAATCGATCCATTTGGATACCGGGGTTGTGAAATCAATCGCCATGTAGCAGCATTTACTGACATAGATCAGAGACAGTTGGAACATCAGGCTCATGGAAAATACCCAGAGCAGTTTTGGTGAAAAGACATTTTATTGGAAAAGATCAGGTTTTGTGGTTTTCTGTGATGGTCTTGTGGTAATTTCATAGGACTGATAATCCAGAGACCGAGGTAATAGTCTGGGTACTCGGGCTTGAATCCCCCCATGCCAGATTGTAAAATTTGGATTCAGCAAATCTCTGCAATGAAGAATCGAATGATTACTATAGATCCATTGTCAATTGTTGAATAAAAAAACCATTTGGTTCATTGATGTCATTTCAGGAAGGAATCTGCTGTCCTTACTTGGTCTGGCCTGCATGTGACTTCAGACTCAGAACAATATGGTTGAGTCTCAATTGCCCCCTGAGCAATTCAGAATGGGTTATAAATTTGGCTTAGCCAGAATCGCCCTCATACTAATCCAGAAATTTTAAAACAAATGCTCATTAGGCTCAAGCAAGAGTGTTGATTGCAGTTTTGCAAGTCACAGGGATGTGATCACACTGAGAAAATCGCAGGAGATATTTACCGGGATACTGTTTGGGATGAAGAGTTTCAGTTGTGAAGAAAGACAGGACATAGTGTAGTGTTTGTCGCAGTGTAAAGGAGATTTAGAGGAGACATGATTGGGTTAGGGTATGGACAGGGTTGACTGAACGAGTTTCCCATTGATGAAGGGATCAATTAGCAGGGGGCAGAGATTTACGAAGAAAGGAAGAATGGTTTGAGAAGATGTGCAAAAGTGCTTTATAAGCCAGTGGGTGGTTGGAATTTGGAATACACTGCCTGCATTGTTCAGAATGGCAGAAACCCTTAGAACCTGAATAAACATTCAGATGTGAACTTGTGATGCCAAGACATATAAGGCTGTGGGATAAACATTGTGAAATGGGATTCAGTTCATTAGGTAGTTGCTTTTGACAAGTGTCACCACAATCGGTTGGAGGGCCTCCTTTGACACTCTTGTCCTCGGTAGTATCGTGGTTCGTGTCCCCGTCTGTCACAGGGTTCAATTCTCCACTGGGTCAGTGTAAATATTTTAAAACTGTCGCTCCATTCCCAAGTGCGGGTATTGATACCTGTCCTTCCATTCTCGATGGGGCATGTCACAGGAAGGACAGTGCTGCCTGAATCAGTGGGGGAAAGGGCTGCAGAACTCAGGGAGGCAGAGTGTCAGTGAAAGTGCAAACATGTGACTTCTGCAAATTGCACCTTGTTACAGTATTGGAAAGAAAAAACATTTGGCAGACTTGTTCCGGATTGAAGTGTTGAATTTGGGTTGATTTGCTTTGATGTGGCTGAGTTACCAGGGTTTAAAGCCATTAAAAATGATTCAGGTTTTGCTCACTATAATGGAACGTTGGATCAGTAATTCGCACTGCTGTTCGGTCTGAGGGCTATGTTGATTCGTCAAGTTAAATTGCCCTCTCGTATCCAGGGAGTGAATCAGTAAATTAAGTGAATTACCCATGGGTAACGCGGGGACAAGGTCAGAAGTCACAGGACGCCAGGTTATAGTCCAACAGGTTTATTTGACATCATAAGGGGGAGGGTTGCCGCTTCTTCTGGTGAAATTTCCGGGAATAGGGAGGAGAACTAGGTCTTGGTGAGATGCTCTTCAGAAAGTCGAAACCGGCTTGATTGATTGAAATACTCTTTCTGTACTGTAGGATTCTGTGATTCTATCGGAGAGGGTAATGATAGTGTTTACTGGGGTTAAAGCAACTAGAGTCGATGCTGACGGGGTGTACTGAGGATGAGATTTTATTCACTTGTTATCTTCGAAAATTTAGAACAGTTATCCCTGAACCAAGAAAGACTTAATTGGGGGTTTTTCATGTTATGAAATATTTGGACAGAGTAAATAGGTGGAAAATTCCCTATTTCAAGTGAGTAAACATCTAGACGTCAGACATTCAAACCCTTTGATAAAACCTTTGAAGGACAAAGAAATGATGAGAGCAGAATCGCTGTCACTCCGAGAATCTGTTTTTCAAAATATTCGGAAAGGCACATTTGGTGACATACAAGGAATAAATTTCACAAGAGGGCGACAGCGTGTGTCTCGGTAAAGGTGTAGGGGTGGGGCGTAGTCGGTCGGAAGTTGCGGGGAAACAATATCTAAGTGGGTTGGCTTTAAATGTAAAGAAATTTCGTAAACGTGTGCAGCTGAATAAGATTCGGTTCCAAAAACTCTGGATTTTGAAAGATTTCGCATAATATTCTACCAGAAGCACTGTAAATGGAACTGAGTGGATTTTTCTTATTGTGAAGGGATGATATTACATAATGAATAAGAAGTGACCAGTTGAGATCGACGTCCTGCTTTAATCACATGCGTTAAAGCTGTGAGGACAAACACCATGATGTTTGGTCCATTTTATACTCGGTGAAATCTGCCAAAGCAACGAGCAACAAAACTGGTGGGTTTTCTTTTGCATTTTAACACTCTGATGTTCTAAGCAGTATTTTCCTTAAGCTGAAATATAGTCGGAGCAAGTTTGAATACAACATCAATCGTTCCAATGAGATAAATCGAATTCACTTCCGATTATTACAATGAACATTGTGAGGTTTCAGCAAAATTAAAATGAAACGAACAAAACAGCGTTTCTTGTGACTTAATCCGATTCAGGTTCAGCCATATGAGAAAGGCCATTGAGCCACAACATCGCCTTTAATTCCCTCTCCATGGCTCCTTCTTCATGTGAGTGAGAAAGTGACTGAAGAAATTATGCGTCAAATGTAGGTGTGAATATGAAGGAAAATTCTTGTTCTCTGTTTCATCCTGACACAGTTCTGATCAGAATGTATCAATGACAGCTATTCATTGTGACGAACATGGCTATTTATTGGAATTTGCTGTTATTATAATTCTGATGCAAGCAGAAACACAATGGTGTGGATTTGAGTCCGCTCTGCAAATTTCTCATTCTTTAATTTCACCACATGTAACCTGATGAGGTGACATGTCACCCCGCCGCAAAATGTGCAGAGGAGACTGAATGATTATGGTGGTGGGTTATTTTCCCGCTGTGCTCCACATTCACGAGTTCGAGTCGCACTCTAGTTGCTAACTTTACGCACCACTCAGCAGATTTTCTTTGCACCTCACACTCTGGTATACACTGGATCGAGAATCTTGTTCTTGCCCTTCACTGCACGGAAGATTCAGGAAAAATCGACACCACATTAAAGTCGAAATTAAGAGTGAGAGCAGTCATTCTATTTAATTGTACATTAAATTCGTGTAATGAGAATGAACGCATTTTTCTTTCTGCCCCACATTCCATCTTGTCTTTCTATGAATTTGCATCGAAAGAAAGAGAAACAAGTAACAAGAGATCGGGAGCACAAGTTTATCCAGTGGGGTTGTTCATGAGTATTTTAACCTAACACTTCACACAATGATCTGATCAGTATTTCAAATAGTCACTCGGAATTGGAATCGCAGAAAACTTCTCCACTGAAACGAACCTTTCATTCTTTCACCAATTTCTGCTGTGTGTGAATCATACAACGATCCATCATCCAGCGTGATCACTGACTTGCCAACTGTCTAAGGTCTACCAACTTTCTTCAGCATTCACAGCTTCTGTATACAGCCACCTGTGCTGTGCCCAGTGTCATTTGTTGTCCCCATGTCACAGCACATTTCGTCTTCCTGAGTTTATGAATCTTGTTCCTGATATGTCTCATCTGTTTAATAAACCTTTTCTATCACTTCATCCCATCCCCCCCACAATTCTGAACTTATGAATAAAATAAAGCGTTCGACCAAATGTTAAACAAATGGAAGTTTGCCATTCAGCCCATGGAGTCTGCCCCAACATTCAACGAACTCATGATTGATCTAGATTAGATTCTCTACAGCATGGAAACAGGCCCTTCGGCCCAACAAGTCCACACCAACCCTGCGAAGAGTAACCCACCCAGACCCATTCCCCTCTGACTACACGCAATTTAACACAGCCAAGTCACCTGACCTGTGCATCTTTGGACTGTGGGAGGAAACCCACGAAAAAGCGGGAATGATGTGCAAAGTCCACAGTGACAGCTGCCCGAGGCTAGAGTTAAACCTGGGACCCTGGTGCTGTGAGGTAGCAGTGCTAACCATTGAACCACCGTGCCGCCCCAATAATCTGTTACTCCTTTCTGCTCGCTTAACTCGACAAATTTTCATCACCTTTCTGATTAACTATCTAGCACAGTTTGGAAATACCCAACAGCACAGATGGCACAGATTGTTTGGCCCCTGAGCAAAGAAATTACTCCTCAATTCTGAATTAAAAGGGCAAGATGAAATTCTGAGATTTTGTCCTCTGGTGCTCTCCTCACAGCCTAAGGCAAACCACCCGCCCGTATCTACCCTGTCAAGATTCCACGAATATTGAACGTTTATAAATGTTATTATGTGATTATAGTGCTCCCCTCCACCTCCTTTGTTTCGAGGAGAATAATCCCAGCCTAACCAATCATTTCACGAAGCTCCATTTTATACAGAGTTGGCAACATCCTCGTAAATTTGTGCTGTCCTCTGCAGCGTCCTTACAAATAATGAAAGCATGTGGAGACATTTATGTGAGGAAACGGGTTGAAATATCAGGTGCAGATGGGAATTGGAACTTGAAATCAGAAAGCGATTGTAATCGGATTGATCCACAGAAGGACCAAATACAGCAATGATAACTCTGACAAATGATAATCTAATCATATTCGATTGACATTCAATGGCTTCATTGTAACTGAATTCCTACGTGTAATCGTCCTGAGAGCTAGTATTTAGGAGAATTGGAACCTGACCACCCATATAAAAGAATTGATGACAAAAACATGTCTGTCGGTCGTTTTTGTTTGATTATTAACTCAACTCTTGTTTCCGTGAAGCCTACATCGTCCGCAACGCACACGTTAGATGTTTAACAGGACTCTCTCCATGTGCCTCGGTGGGTGCCGCTGCAATATCACTGAAGGACCAGGACACCCTCCACGACAATACAGTCACCTAACTGTACATTGTAAAACGCCTGAATATTTATTCCCTTAATTGCTGAGGCACAATTGCAGCAGAGTACGCCACCTAGAAGATCCAATGAAATAAGTCAACCAGGCTTTGTTGACTGAACCTTCAAAGCTCAAACACTGTACCGACCATAAGGACAAGGTTGAAGATGCACTGAAACGTCACCATTTATGAATTACCCTCCAAGGCACGTACCAGCATGACTTGGAGAGGAAGCAGTGGTAAATTCATTGAGTGGTGAAGCGATCTTGATGGGCAAAGAGTTATACTTGAGCCCTCCGCCTTTTATATTACAATTTTGAAATATATTGATTATTGCAATGACCAGACTTGTGCTCATTCCTTTTGGGGTTTCCTAAACTGGCGGTTACTAAAGATCGAATATCATTCTCAGACTGTGGTCAACAATAGAAAATATCCAAAAGCCTCTCGAACAACTGATCTCCCTGTCCAACAATCTTCAGAGATCAGTGAACATCTTCTCCAAGATCTCTTTGTTCCTGTTCACCACTCAGAATCCTCACTGTTATTGTTTCAACTCCACAAATTCATTACCACTTACTGGTCTGGATTCAATTCCATTCTCCGTTTTTTCCTTTCCACCTGATTGATACATCCCTGCGTCCCTGGCATTATTCATCACAGTCACCTACACGACCAATTGTTGCATCGTGTGTAAACCTCTAAACATGACTCCGACAACTAAGTTTGAATTATTGATCTACATCAGGAAACAGTGGTACTCCACTGGAATCAGGCATCCAGTTCATTGCTGGATGGGATGAACACGTGCAATAACAGCAGAATCGTACTCTTGCTACCATTTGTAATCCTGATGGCAATTCTGCTTGTTGGTCTCCTGAATGATTCTTTCTCACATGTGGGAGTGGTGAATGAACTGCCCACATTGTGACTGAGGAAGTGAGTTTACATTTCAGCGGGTAATTGAATCCCTTCCTACAGACCCCGCCCCCATGGACCTGACTTCATGGAGGCGTGGGTATCCTTGTGTCTATTTCGTGTGGATAATCAGCTGAATTTGAGACCATGCTGAGACGACTCCCAATTTTCCTGGTCATCCATGTATCTTTTTTATCCTTCCTTATTCTCCCCAGAAGTGTGGCCATCATAGTCTGAACAACAGTTGTTATTCATCCTTAACTCTCCTTGAACTGAGTCAGAGGGAATTTAGGGATGAACCGTACTATTGTGGGTGTGGAGTTATATGTTGGCAGGTCTCTTTATGGAAGGCAGATTTCCCTTTTGAAGGGACATAAATGAATGGGTTTTCAACAAATTAAAACTTTTTGCCACTCTTCCTCTGAGAGGGTTTATATTCCAGATTTTATTCATTGAATTTAATTACCAGCAGTTGCAATGCTCCAGTCTCCAAAGGTTGCTAGTCCAAATATCGCCATTACATTTGCAGATGACACATGGATTGGTGGAGTAGCAAAAAGCATAGGGACTGTCAAGGACTGAAGGAGAATATAGATAGACAGGAGAGTTGAGCGGAGAAGTGGCAGATGGAGTTGAATCCAGGCAAATGTGAGGTGATGCATTTTGGGAAGTCTAATTCTAGAGACAAGCATACTGTAAACGGAAGAGCCTTGGGTAAAGTTGATGAGCAGAGAGATCTGGGAGTTCAGGTTCTTTGTACCCTGAAGGTGGCTGCACAGCTGGATCGAGTGGACAAGAAGGCATATGGTATGCTTGCTTTCACCGGACGGGGCATTGATTGTAAGAGCTGACAGGTCATGCTAAAAAATACAATATTTTGGTTCAACCGCATTTAGAATGCTGTGTACAGTTCTTGTCACCAAATTACCAAAACGATATGGACGTTTAGGAGAGGGTGCAGAGAAGGTTTATGAGGATGTTGCCTGGTATGGAAGATGCTAGCTCAGAAGAGAGGTTGAGTTGGTTACCTTATTTTCATTAAAAAAAAGAGATTGAGGGGGACCTGATCGACGTCTACAGAATCATGAAGGGTATAGTCAGGGTGGATAGAGGTAAGCTTTTTCCCAGGGTGAGGGATTCACTGCTGAGAGGTCACGCGTTCGAGGTGAAAGGTGAAAAGTTTCAGAGAAATAGACGTTGGAAGCATTTTACACTGAGGGTGGTAGGTGCCTGGAACGTGTTGCCAGAAGAGGTAGAGGCAATCACAGTAGATTCATCTCAGATGCATCTGCACTGATGCATGAGTCAGTGGGATGCAGAAGGATACAGATGCTTAGCAATTGATGGATAGGGTTAGACAGTGGATTTGGATCAGCTCAGCCTTCGACGTCCGAAGGGTCTGTTCCTGGGCTGTAAATTTTCTATGTTCTTTGTTCTTCTTTGTTCACTAGTCTGCCAAATCATCTCTCGCCCTCTGACTTATCACCTTCTCCCCGGCTCCATCCACCATTCGCTTTCCCAGCTACCTTGCATTCAACTCCAACCCCCTCCCATTTATCTCTCAGTCCCCACCCACAAAACTCATTCCTGATTAAAGACTTATGTCAGAAACGTCGATTGTCCTGCTCCTCGGATGCTGCCTGACCTGCTATACTTTTCCAGCACGACACTATCGCTATGGCGAAGATAGACGAGCTCTGCTCAGGCTCTTTATCTGGGAGCGGAGAAGGCGAGTGAGGAAGTGATTAAGGTGCACATTAAGGGGACCGGTATGTGTGATAGGAACAAACTTCTTATGGGAAGAGTTAACAACCAGGGATCTCCGTTAAACGCAAGAGAGAGGGTGCTCAGAGGAGATATAGGAAGAACGTTTTCACTCTGAGAGTATTGTATAATTGGAACTCACTGTTTGAACGTGTGGTAAAGCTTTGAGTCATGAAAACATTTCAGGAGTATTTAGCCAAATACTTGAGAAGCTAGAGCACACATGGATAAGGACCAGTACTGGAAAATGGGGTGAAGATAAACAGATGTCTGATGAAATATCCGAACACGGTACAGAAAATACAGAGCATGAAAGCATGGGAAGGGGAAAGGCACGGAAACTGTGTGCAATCTGTTACAAGGGGTCTGCGGAATGCCACACGCGTCAAAAGATCACTGGGGCAGGATGGGGCCGCTGTGGCAGGATGGGATAGGAATAGTGGAATGCTCCTACACCAATTAGCAGAGTCAGACTGAGGCTGAAAGGTTACAATGGCAGGCTGAGATAAAAACAATTAGTCAAGTCAGACTCCCTACTAAATATCATCATGGTAGGTTGGGACAAGTCGTGACAATAAATAGGAAGGGCATGACTTTAAATAATTTATTGATAGTCGAGTCAGCCTGCTTGAGACGCTTGTAGCAGGATATGACATTATATACATAATCAGCGGTTAGTTGAGTCAGCTTTGGACAGGAAAACATTGTGACAGATGGGGTAGCTGAATATCTTATCATGACAGGTTAGTCTGGGATGGAAGATCATTGTAGCACAGGTGGCAGTAGAATACCTAATAGTGACAGTAGAATAATATTAAGTAGAATTAGGTAAAATACATTGTGACAGAAGTAGCACAACAACGGGAACTAAAACAATTGGTTTAATGTATAGCTGGAGTGAGGTGATTCTGATTAACACAGTTGGGCATTCTGATAAGCTAACTAAAAATGATTAAAGAAATGTGATGGAGTTTAATTCAGATTAATGCGAGGTGATGCATTTTGAGAAAGCAAACCTTAGCAGGACTTATGCACTTAATGGTAAGGTCCAGGTTCTTAGCTCCTTGAAAGTGGAGTCGCAGGTGTCAGATCCCAGTCACATACATGGCTGTTGTTCTTAAAGTAATTTCTTCTCTACGTGTGTAGAAGTAACACAATGAGTGATCAATTACAATTGGCAGACGGACTTAAGGGGGCGTGTGAAATGCTGAAGTTGTGAGATCAGAGCAGTTCGTATTGACATACACCATTCACTGTTCGAATCTGATACTCAGGAATGCGATTTTGAGCGAAATTTGAGCAGGAAAGCTTACCACATGACGTAACACCAGTTTGTGTGGTTACTCTGTTGTTTACCACATTTGTGTGTTTTGCCTCATTGAGGATTTTGAAGTTGTCCCCCTATACAAAAGTTTCGTGCTTTTGCACCGTTATACAAAAGATGCAGTACAATAACACCCTAGGCTGATTCAGTGTACTTGTACAGATATTGACACCTGGAAACAGCACGATGCACTATCCTCGAGTCTGGAAAATAATTTGCTCCATTCGCACTCTTATGGCTCTTTTCATTCAATCGACTTCTGTTCTCCACAGAATCCGATTCAGCAGACCTTGTCACTGAGTCATTTATTTGTGTGTGTTCAGATCATGTGAGGAGAATATCACAGTGGAGGGCCCTGGGTCCATAACCCAGAAGCCAGACCATACTCAGGGAACCCTCCTCTGCGCTTGCACATTTCATGAACACCAGGAAGAAATATCTAAGCTCTTCAAAATTTACTTACCGATTTTTCAGTAGCAAGATAAACAATTCCAGGTTTCTGCTTTTGTTGTCACACGGACCAAGATTGTAAATGCTGGAACCATTTGAGAATGTCCGCTCACCCACGTCCATTTTCTCCCCAGGAGGTGTTAAGATGATGGTCTCAATCGGATTCTTCGCAAAAGAATAATCTTTTAATCCATTAATTTCTGGTTTATGGGTCCACCAGTTTCCCCTAGGCCTCTGTGTTAGCGCTGACCACAACAGTTTCCCGCAGTCTTCGGCTTTTTGTACCATGTACCTTCGAGGATGACATCAAAAGATCTTCACTGTTAATGTGTGATGATCTACCAATGGAGACAGCTCAGTCCGCGGGGATGCGATAAACACCACCACCCCGCTACTGCTACTTAGTTCATGTGACCAATGCCTTTCCACTTGGTCACCGCGCCCTACATCTGCATTGCAGGTAAATTGACAAATTTATGGTACTCTCTCGGATTGGTAATCAGAAGCGAGATTGTTTGAATTGTTGAAAAAGTAAGATAAACTGAGAAAATACAGGATATCAAATGGGGAACCGGAAGGGAAAGAGAGAACAGTGAATGATAGTGTTCTGACAAAATTTAAATATCATTGCTGAAGATTCAGAAAATGCTATCATTCACAAACATAGTACAATGTGGAATGTAAGTTTTGGTACAAGCAATGCAAGCAGATTGCAAAATCTTAGTCTGAAAATCTTAGTCTTTCTGCAACTGTTTTAGTTTTAATGAACGCACACATGCGATTCAGTGCTGTAATGATCTCCTAAACTGTAGAAGGAAATCCTTGCCTTCGAGGATACGGGGGAAAGTTCACTGATTCATCCCTGTAATGGCAGGACTGTCCTCTGCAAGCATATAAGTACAATTATTCAATGATCCATGGGGTTTGAATAAGAGGTGAAGGGAAAGTCTTCATTCACAAATTAATCATTCAGTAGAACTCAATAAAAGGACACATGTAGTGATGGACAAAGTGGGCAAGAACACGGAAATACGATACACAATAGCTACGATAATTACTGTGTGAAAAGTATTGACTTCAGATCTATGGTGGCCTTTGGCAATGATATTTACTGTCCAGAACTAGTCCGCAATTGAATATCTATAGTCCTACTATGATGTATTTGAACGTCAGTTACCTTTAGAAATATCTGAGACTCACTCAGGTCATGGAGATTTAGTGTAATCATATTTAAAAAGCAAAGAGTTCATCGCGAAACTGTGAAATCGGTCACCCTCAGTGTAATCCTTGACCTCGTTCTCCAACAAAGACATGTGAAGAGTTTATAAAGTGCACAAACGCTGCTTCCTGGATAGCAATATATTAGGAATCCCAGGGACGGGGTTTACTGAGACATAAAATCATCAGCAAGGATATAAATGGTTTCATCGGTATGATAGAGAATGAAGGAGTTTATTCACGAGATGTGGAATTGCTGCACAAGAAACACGCAAGCTTAAACGGAAACAAAAGAGATTTTCAGATAATGTGAGGTTTGAAGTGACTAAATCGGGGAAGCTCCCTCTTTCGAGTGAACCTACCAATTCAGTTAGGGCTTCAAAACCACTAGTGAATGATTAAGGAAAGATTGGATGAGAGTTTCTTCCATTCAACAAAGTTATTGAAATCCTGGATGAATTTCCGGAAATAAAAAGTAGATTTCTGATCTCAGAGTGTTTTAAAAGACGCACGAACTGACATACAAGGAGGGAATTTATCATTGAAAGAAAGGAAAAGTGTGGGTGTGGATTAATTTCGAATTTGTTTTTTTTTCAGACACAAAGGCATTTCACAAACACGCACAACTGAATAAGATTGAGTTCATGGACTTGAAAGGTGCAGCGTATTATTCAAGGTGAAGCATTGAAAATGGGGCTGATGCCCTAAAATAACTTCAGACAGAAGTTACATCCAAATGAGTAGCAATTGAATCGTCACTTGGAGACGCAACACCTACTTTAAAGATTTGATCACATTCACATGATGTCAGGTGTATTTCATGCTTTCTTATCTCCACCAAAAAGTTTACTCTGTCTTTTTTTGTGTTTTTCAACAGCACACCATTTCATCTGAAAGATGCTCAGACTAAAATTGAATACAATATTCAGACGGTCCTATGCGACCAATCTTTTTTTTTTTGATTATTACAATGAACTTTGCGAGTTTGCAACAAACTGGATATCATGAAACCAGCTCAACATCTATTTTCCCGGGATTTAACGCAGTGCACATGGGAAACGTCACCATCTGATGAAAAATCACCTTCAGCTCTTTCTCCACGCATGTCTCTTCACGTTTTAAATATTTGCAGTATGTCTGTTGATCAAGGAGTCATTATCCAGAAAAGGTCGTTATTCAATCCACAAAAACTGGTAGTTTCCCATAAACTTGGCTTTGCCCAATATCACCTTCCATCCGTACCCCTCGACCCGACGACAAATTGAAGCTGCTCCATGTGAGGCTCAGACCTAAACCTTCGGCACAGCACAGCCCACTATACTGGCACAGAGATACCATGCACTGGTCATCTGCAGCACTTTGAGCCACAAATTAATGCTTACCTCCAGATTCCTGGCTGTACCTTAACGGTTGGGAAACCGAGTTTCACTGATTCCATGGCTGGTAACTGCGATTACGCGATCATCTTCACCAATGGTTTTGACCCCGAGTGAGGCAAGTGGTGAGCTTCTTATTGCAAAGATGGGCAGATTGTTAAAATATACAACTTCAACATTTGCCTTCACTAACTCATGAGCTTTTTATTTTGTTTTTCAAATGGAGAAATCTTAAAATCTTTATCTTAAACACACTCAATGACAGGTCTCCATTGTGTCTCTGGCATCAAATTCCAAAGTGTAAACCCCTCTGAATTATTCCACTGCAGTCCGCTGTTTGGGAAGTGTTCCTGTTGTGTGAAATGCACTTCCCCGTGTGTCAACTGTTGCTCCCAGTATGCGCTCTGGCACTGCACTCATTTTCCTTCTGACACTTGCTCACTGTGTTGCTGAGATCATACAGTGACTTGGTGTCGCACGGCCCAGGAAAATGATACAGATCAAGGTTTTTGCATTGATGAATTCAATTGTCAGTTTAGCCTTATTTCGGATTTTGAAATTGTCAGTTCTGTACACAAGATCGTGTCAAAAATATCTGAACGGAAGAAAGGTGTTCCGAATAATGACATTGAGCACGATGTGCTCACCTCCAGTCTGGAAAACAATTCCTCACTGACAATTCTACACCTTCTGGTGTCACGGGCTCTTCATCCTGTTGACTTCAAATCGCCACAGAATTCAACAGACCTTGTTACATAGTAATTTCTTCAATTTTGTTCAAATCATTGCGAGCAGAGTATCACAGTGGGAGTGCGCTTCCCCATAACCCAGAGGTCAGTCCATACACTTGGAACTTACTGCACTAATTATCATTTCGCCAACACCACGGAGAAATATCTGCTGCGCTGCATAATTTAAGCAACTCAATTACTCATACGGTCACATGCCTCTAAGCATGTATGACGATGTGGCAGCGAGGTTAAACTGGTGGACTACTAACCCATTATGTTCTACACTAGGGGGTTCACATCCCACTAACTTTGGTGATTTTGTTGTTGCCATTTTTGGATGACCACAGCTGACTTTTTGAAATTGGAACTCCAATGGTCAGTTTCTAACCATTACGCCATTATAAATTCTCAAAGAATAATTTGAGCCTTTTGGCTAAACTGCATTGAAATGTGGATTTAATTGGGATAATGAAATGGTACGCGTTTCTCTTTTCCAAGTCAAGTTGCTGTGAACTTTTATCGTATGAAAGAAATTCAGGAAAATGTAATAACGAGAGATGTGAAGTGCATGTTTATGCAATGCAATTCTTAATGATTGTTTTGTCAGATGAAATCTGGAGCAGGTTGGGTGGAAGTGAATCATCTTGGTGAGAAGAGCACAGTGAGACAGCACAAATTAATGGAGATATTTGAAAAAGGGCAGGGGATGTGTGTAGGGGCACAGAGAACTGGCTGCAAATGCACAGTCGAGAATTGCCGTTGTGGGTGCCGTGCATGGGCATAGACAGACTTAAACATTGGTCTCGCCCTTTCCCCTTGGACGTGCCATTGATGAATGATGGTCATAAGATACAGATAAAGGCAAGATGTGGTAAGCAAGGTCCCTCTCGTTATGCACACACTGGATGCATCACATTGAACTATGAACAACTGGGGAAGTCAGCATGTTAACTGCAGGGAATGAACCTAACCTGTGTTTCAATAACCGCAGATTAATGCAGCATAAACTGAAAAATGATTTCAAGTGTCTGTATACGCATGTCATTAACAGATGTTTCGTTCTAATACCTGTGTGGTGGAAAGAAGAAGACACCACATTTCAAGGTGGATGACAACATTAGCAATTTTGTCTTGAAATTGAGATCTATTTGATAATTTCACACAGTGAACAACTTCAATTTAAATTATACAAGTCACATTCCCTCACCTGGAATAAAAAAGTGTGATTTCATTACAAACATTGTCCTTGCTAAGTAGAATTTACTCAACATGAAAAATAGGATGTAATTTTTATTGAACATACGTCAATTAGCACCATGATCTTACTTCGGATTGACTGCAGTATGCACATGCTAACTAACGTTTAAGAAAGAAAGTCTTTTGGAAATAACGATTCGGTGGTGATGAAGAATAAGATTAGGTTCTCATGATTTGGATATTCCACCAATGGTTCCAGTAGTAGAAATGGTCAGTGGGCAGTATTTCTACGATGGTGTAGAGGTGAGTGAGCTTCCAGCGATAAGAGCTCCCACCTCATCTGGAGCAGACTGGTAGATCCAACCTCAACTGGACCGCTTCTATTGACATGGGGGTAGGGAGCATTGGGACATCAGACTGGGAGCTACAACGTCACCTAGAGCAGCTTCTATTGACATGGAGCAGCTAGGAGCAATGGAATGTCAGGTCCGGATCTCCAACCTAACCTGGAGCAGCTTGCATTTACATGGAAGAGGAGGGAATATTGGGACATTAGGCTGGGGAAAGGATATTCAACTATTTTAATCTGAAATAAAATAGGTTTCAACACCGCAGATGTTAATTGATTTATGAAGAATCTGTCCCGGGAAAATAATTGATTTTGTAGATATTAAAGACAAGTCCTGCAAATGTTCAACTCAGGAAAATACATTGCTACAGAGAGAAATGGGAATGATTTTTCAAGTCTTTGACTTCTTTTCTGGTCGACTTTGCATTGGATAACATCACCGGAATTACTTTTTCACTCATTTCATGTTATTCAGTTTTCTGCAAATACGGAAAGGTCATTAACGTAATATAAAGCTGAAAATTAATGGGAATATAAAATATTGTGATTATGCTGGCGTTTACCTCTAATTATGGTGGAAACGCAGCAAAGTCAGTTGTAATTTCCTCGATCAGCAGTGACCTCACTAATTGGCTGATCAGATTGTGAATGGTAGTTTTTTAAAAGACAATTTGAAGTGAATCAACGGTGTTGATTTTCTTTGTTCTTTGTTCACCTTGTGACTATTACTGCTATTGCTCATGTCCTTGTTTAAACCACAGCTCTGCAGCGTGTAAAATCTCAGCTGTGCAGCTGGCCAGTGGTACAACCATTCGTATAGCTGGCTACTTATCAGTTGGTGTTGGTTCAACTTTTACTTGGCGCAGTCGCATTGTGGAGATTCATCACACATCCAAACTATTCTTTCTTGCTCCACTGAGATGGAGTGTATTTTAAATTTTCATCTCTATGAACGAAAATGATTTCACTGTCCTCGATCAGTTAAACTTTACCAAGAACAATCAAAGTTAAAGATTACACAGCACCAGATTGTATCGAATAGGTGTATTTGGAAACACCAGTGTTCCATGCGCTGCTTCTTCATCAGGTGGTAGTCAACTGTGGGACTCTAACCTTGCTTTGTGTGATTAATAAATTTGTCCACCCCAGTCCAATACCAACACCTCCAAGTCATGGGGAACATATACACCACGAACGGTCGGTTAAAGTCTAGATGATCTTCCAAAAGATCGCGCATGTTGACACACACATCAATTTTGTGCAGAAAGACACCCAGTTGATGAAGGAGCGGCTCTCCGAAAGCTAGTGTTTCCACACAAACCTGCTGGACTATGTCCTGATGTTGTTTTTTTTTTACTTTGTCTATCCAACTCAAACACTGGCAATTCCATGTCGCAGAGAACATCAGTCATGTCCCAGCGCTGTCAGAGAAGACAATCCTGGAAAAGCCCCACACATTGCTCATAGGTACGTTTCGTTTTCAGAAACCAACCCACTCAATAGGCGAGACTCAGTTTTGACAGTTTTTTGAAACTCTTGCGAAGTGGAATCAGATGAGAATGATGAACTGTCCGACTGTGCAGGGAGAGGGAAGACACTTTTCCATTCTTTCAAGGGCTGGGGTATTGACTAATCTAAGACATTAAACAGATTCCTGGTAGAGCTGCTTTCTCTGCCTCAGGAACAAGAAGTCCTGATTTAAGAAGTCAAGAAGTTAAAAAATTCCAAAACATCAGGTCATAGTCCAACAGGTTTAATCGGGAGCATTAGTATTTGGAGTGCTGCTCCTTCATCAGGTGGTTATGGACTACACAGTTGTAAGATACAGAATTTATTGCAAAAGGATACAGTGTGACGTAACTGAAATTCTACATTGAAAAATAACTTGATTGTTTGTTAAATCTTCCGTCTGTTAGAATGACTCCGTTCGGTTCACTTCTTTCTTATGTAAATTGCAAAACTTTCCTTTAATACTTACATTCGCAGGTGAACTTGAACAATTAGTGTCAACCCAGATAATATGTTGAAGGTGTTAGTCCCTGTGTGCTGTGTCCGTGCCATAATGTTTAGACTGACGCTAATCTAAGAAAAAACAACACGCTGCAGGCAAGGATGCATTAGTGAAACCGAGCTGAGGCTACAAAACGGATGAATGGCGACTGCACATCAATCAACAGGCAGGTATGCCCCTTCGCAGTTGGGGAGCACTTCAGTGGTCCAGGACATTCGACCTCGGACCTTCGGGTGACCATCCTCCAAGGCCAGGTATTAGAACTAGAGGTAGGTGAGCACTTTGGGGACAGTGACCACAATTCGGTGATTTTTACACTAGTGATGGAGAGGGATAAGTGTGTACTACAGTGCAAGAGTTATAGCTGGGGGCAGGGAAATTATGATGCGTTGAGGCATGACTTATGATGTGTGGATTGGAAAAGTAGATTCCAAGGCAAGAGCGTAATTGATATGTGGAATTTGTTCAAGGAGCAACTATTGAGTGTCCTTGTTAAGTACGTACCTATCAGGCAGGGAGGAAAGGGTCGTGTGAGGGAGCGGTGGTTTAATAAGGAGTTGGAATCCCTTGTTAAATGGAAGACGGCGGCCTTTGTAAAGATGAGGCGTGAAGGTTCAATAGGGGTGATTGAGAGTTATAAGGTAGCCCGGAAGGACCTGAAGAGAGAGCTAAGAGCAGCAAGGAGGGGACATGAAAGGTCCTTAGTTGGTAGGATTAGGGAAAACACTAAGGCTTTCTATAGGTATGTTAGGAATAAAAGAATGACTAGGGAAGGAATAGGTCCAATCAAGGATAGTAATGGGAAGTTGCGTGTGGAGACTGAAGAGATTGGGGAGGCACTGAATGAATACTTTTCGTCAGTATTCACTCAGGAACAGGACATTGTTGTCGATATGCATACTGAGGCACGAATAAGTAGAATGGATGGCTTTGAGATATGTAGAGAAGAGGTGTTGGAAATTCTGGCAAGGGTGAAAATAGATAAGTCCCCTGGGCCTGATGACATTTATCCTAGGATTCTCTGGGAAGCAAGGGAGGAGATTGCAGAGCCATTGCCCTTGATTTTTATGTCCTCTTTGTCTACAGGAGTAGTGTCAGAGGACTGGAGGCTAGCAACCGTGGTTCCCTTGTTCAAGAAGGGGAGTCGGGATAATCCTAGTAACTATAGGCCAGTGAGTCTCACTTCTTTTGTGGGCAAAGTCTTAGAGAGAATTGTAAGGGATAGGATTTATGCACATCTGGATAAGAATGATGTGATCAAGGATAGTCAGCAAGGTTTTGTGAAGGGCAGGTCGTGCCTCACAAACCTTATTAAATTCTTTAGAAGGTGACTAAGGAGGTAGATGAGGGGAAAGCGGTAGATGTGGTGTATATGGATTTTAGTAAGGCGTTTGATAAGGTCCCCCATGGTAGGCTACTGCAGAAAATACATAGATATGGCATTGAGGGTTAGTTGGAGGTTTGGATTAGGAATTGGCTGGCTGGAAGAAGGCAGAGGGTAGTAGTTGATGGCAAAGGTTCATCTTGGAGTGCCGTCACTAGCGGTGTTCCGCAAGGATCTGTTTTGGGACCATTGCTGTTTGTCATTTTTATAAATGACCTGGAGGAAGGGTTAGAAGGTTGGGTGAGCAAGTTTGCGGATGATACGAAAGTCGGAGGAGTTGTAGACAGTGAGGAAGGATATGGCAGGTTACAGCGGGATATAGAGAAGCTGCAGAGCTGGGCAGAAAGGTGGCAAATGGAGTTCAATGTAGCTAAGTGTGAGGTGATTCACTTTGGTAAGAGTAATAAAAAGATGGATTACTGGGCTAATGGTAGACTACTTGGTAGTGTGGAAGAACAGAGGGATCTTGGTGTCCATGTACACAGATCTCTGAAAGTTGCCACCCAGGTAAATAGTGCAGTGAAGAAGGCATATGGCGTACTGGCTTTTATTGGTAGAGGAATTGAGTTCCGGAGTCCTGAGGTCATGCTGCAGTTGTATAAGACTCTGGTGCGGCCGCATCTGGAATATTGTGTGCAGTTTTGGTCGCCATGCTATAGGAAGGATGTGGAGGCACTGGAACGGGTGCAGAGGAAGTTTACCAGGATGTTGCCTGGTATGGTAGGAAGATCCTATGAGGAAAGTCTGAGGCACTTGGGGTTGTTTTCATTGGAGAAAAGAAGGTTTAGGGGTGACTGGATAGAGGTGTACAAGATGATTAGGGGGTTAGATAGGGTTGACAGTGAGAACCTTTTTCCACGTATGGAGTCATCTATTACAATGGGGCATAGCTTTAAATTAAGGGGGGGTAGATATAGGACTGGTGTTAGTGGTAGGTTCTTCACTCAGCGAGTCGTAAGTTCATGGAATGCCCTGCCAGTAGCATTCGTGGACTCTCCCTCTTTATGGGTATTTAAGCGGGCATTGGATAGGTATATGGAGGATAGTGGGTTAGTGTAGGTTAGGTGGGCTTTGATCGGCGCAACATCGAGGGCCGAAGGGCCTGTCCTGCGCTGTATTCTTCTATGTTCTATGTTCTATGTTCGAAGGCGGACATCGGAACAAGCAGCAGCTGAAAGTGCCTGACCAGAGGCTGATAGCTAAGTTCGGTATCCATGGTGATGGCCTCAACGGGAACTTGGGCTCATGTCAATGTACAGGTGATCCCATTACCTATCTACACAAACAGACCCTCCGACACACACATACACACACACACACACACACACACACACACACACACACACACACACACACACGCATATACGTTTGTGGAGTGAATTTGCACTTGCAGAGTTACATCGTAATTTGCTCAAAAACTGCAAGAATCCATGTAAGTCTGTGTTAGCTCATTTTATAAAAGTAGAATCATTCTAAACATTATGGAACAGACAGCAGCACACGGGGGCTGACACCAATTGTTAAAGTTCACCTGAGAATGTAACTTTAAAATAAAAAGTTTTGCGCTTTACATATGAAAGAAGTGAAGCTAACATGGTCATTCTAACAGATCGGAGACTTAGCAAATAATCAAGGTATTTTTCAATGTATAATTTCAGTTACATCACACTGTAAACTTGTGCTATAAATTCTGTGTCTTACAACTGTGTACTCCACAACCACCTGATGAATGAGCAGCGGTCCGAAAGCTAGTATTTCCAATTTAGCCTGTTGGAATATAACCTGGTGTTGTGTGATTTTCAAATTTGCACACCCCAGTGCAAAACCTGCATCTCCAAGTCTTTCAATCCGAGGCACTCTGGTCACAGATCCAACCTTTGTGCATTCAACTTATTAGATCCTTGAAAAATACTGAATGTTTCAGTAATAATCATTTTTGTCATACTGAGTCTGAGCAGACAAAGGCAACTGCTTTCAACGTTTATTCCCATTTGAATTCATCTCCGATATGAAATTCTCACTGACTCTGACAGCACTGATACCTTTGCTGTTTTGTAATGTCAGGAATTCATGTTCAATTTCCGACTTTCATAAGGAACAAAAAATATTTTTTCCCTGACTGGAAATCAACATTTGGAAATAGCAGTGAGACAGCTGAATTTCAACACTTTCACAACAAGGAAGACAGATACAATGCTTGCAAATTTTCTTGGTAGCTTTGTTTTTACCTTATTGGTTCAGTTGAAAAATGACACTCATTGAGTTTTTTAAAACATGGCGAATGGCTTTTGAGCCATTCAGCATCATCATCAGTCATCAAGCATCTGGCTTGTAAAGACAGTTTCCAGCACGTGACTCATCGCCTGGTGTGTTCTAAAATTTCAAGTCTTCAGTTAAATTGTTATTCAATTTCTTAAGGGCTTAAGTGGAACAAAAACATCTCTGTGAACTAACAGTCCTGAAAGACAAACTCTTTCTCGGAGCCATTTGTCAGTTTTCCTCATGATGCTGCGGAAAATGTTTCTGCACTCACATCTGAATTGGTTTACCCTGTTTCTTTTTCCTGTACAGATACAAGGTGCAGGTTGCGGAAGTCACGTGTTTGTACTTTCACTGACACTCTGTCTCAGCGGGAGCTGCAGACCTTCCCCACGCTGATTCAGACAGCACTGTCCTTCCTGTGACATGTCCCATGGCGAATGGAAGGACAGGCATGAATAACCCGCACTTCGGAATTTTAGCGACAGTTTTAAAACATTTGCGCTGCCCCAGCGAGGAATTGAGCTCTTATCTCCCGCATAACATGCGGCGACACTAACAACTATACTACCGAGGACAACAGTTTCAAAGGAGACCCTTCAGCCAGTTGTATCTCCATTTGTCAAAATCAACTGCTTAACGACTCAAATCGTTTAGCCGATAGCCTTATTGTTATTGGCATAACATATTCATATCTGAATATTACTTCAGGTTAAAAGGGTCCCTGCCCCTGTGACCCTTACAGACACAGTGTTGCAAATTCCAAAACCTGCCGGCCTATAACGCTTTTCCACACATCTACTTAAAACTTTCTGTCTTTCTCATTAAATTTGTGCCCCCCTGTGATCGAACTCTCCGTCGATGGGAAACGTTACGTTCAGTCTACCTGATCCACACCCCTCATTATTTTGTATATCTGAACTATGCCTTTTCACAAATGCCCCTGCACCGTGACAAACAACCCCCAGTCTTACCTGTCTCTCTTCCTGACTGAATCTCTTCAGCCTCGACACTATCCGTGTGAATCTCTCCTGCACCTTTCCCAGTGTGATCACATCCCTGGACTTATAAGAATTGCAGACAATTATCGAGGTAGAGTCGAATAAACCTTTTTTTTAACATTCTGCACCAGCATGCGGTGCGTCTCTGCAGCATATTTTGCCAAGCGGTCTGGAGTCACTTGGAGTCCAGAGCAGTGAAGGACGGCAGATTCCTTCCCTCAAGGCCTTCAGTGAAACAGATGGGATTTTCGGACAACGGATTTAGCGTATTCTTAATTGGAAGTATTTCTTGCATTTACATTCTATCGTCGTCGTGGTGTGGTGAGAATCGAACCCGTCTCCCCAGAACGTGACCTGGCCTTTTGTGTTAACAATCCAGCGATAATACCAGTAGGCTATCGCAGAAAGCCGTCATGGCTGATCTTTTCCAATAGAGTCTCTTATCCCCAATTATTCTCTGTGTCAACTTATTGAGCCACACGCTCCAATGATCTCTGGTCCATGTCAGTAAAAGCTGCTAAAAGAGAATTGATTGCACAGCCACGATATCCAAACGGATCGAATGATTTGAAAGTGCCAACGAAAAGATTGAGGCATGGTCACCCAGTAACAGTGAGTGCAACGGCACAGACTGGACGGTATCAACGTGTTAGATTGTGCAATCCCTCAGTCAAATGGGACGAGGGACAGGAAAGCGAGTTAGGGCGAGTGGGAGGAAGAGACATCTTCCAGAACTTTTGGGTTGAAATGCTGATACATGAAACACTGAAATATCAGAAAACGAAATTCGAAGAAAACAAATCATCACCCCAGAGATCATTATCATGCAAAAACGAGTTATTTCTTACCGTATTTCAGCAAAAGTAAAACTTTGAGAGAACTGACCGCTATGAAATGGATTTGGTACGAAGTCGCGACAACCACAACGCAGAAAACAAAATACTAAATGGTTACAGCACTCCACAGACCACGCTTGTAAACTGCAGCCAGTATGGTAGCAAAGGAAATGTCAGGAAGAATATACAATATCAGGAATTAATGACAGGCATGTGGGAACTCTGAATGGACTGAGACTTTAACTTTAACGTTCCCAGAGTCTGTGGAGATTCCATGAATGAGAGTGTTGGAGAATGGGATTTATGAAACTCTCCAAACTCATGGGACAGTACAGGATATGCTTCAATAGCATTATAGTTTAACATCGCCTACTTCATCACTTTGCCCACACAAGGCAATAACAACTGCTGCACGCAATCACACTTCATTCATATTCTCGACTGAAGCAGGCATGAAGATCCAATTGGAAGTTGGGATGGAATGACGGGAGAGTGGCGCGTGTATTTCCGAGTTTGGGACTGCTCCTGGTCAAAAACGAGGTGGAAGGGAATACTTGCCCCCATTTATAATATTATAGCCATAAGCAGTACATGTTGTTGACGCAACCAACTGGCGTATCTAAAGCGTGTTGAACATTTAACTTTGAGGTGACAATGTTCGAAATTTCATTTTCCGATTTGGATCAGTGTTCTTGACATTGGCAGTAGCAGCTGCTTATGATTGCATCAGCTCAGGATCAGTTTCTTCTTCCCAGTAAATACTGCAACCTGGAGAAGGTGGTGTTGTGGTTATATAATAAATGAGTCATCCTTGGGCACTCACACACCGAACTGGTAATGTTAAAGTTCGACGAATAAAACCTGAAATGAAAGCCTGACCTTAGGAACAGAGAACATGCCTTTAATTTCCTGCAACCCCATTCATGCATGACCCTTATGCAGGGGATGCTACCAGCTTTACCCAATCCTGCCTACTTGCGATTCCAGGTGCAGAACAACATAGCTGACCCTTAATCCGAGAATGCCGACGCTGTAGGTAGGCTGGACATTCGGCCCATTCCAGTCGACACCATCCCTCCGAAGCACATCCTATCAGAACCACACTCCATACCTATTCTGTTCCCCTTCATTTCCCATGGCTGATCCCTGTAACCTGCACACCTTCAGACTGTGGGAGGAAATTCACACAGTCAAAGAGAGAATGTGCAACCTGCGCACAGTCACACAAGACTGGGATCGAATCCATGTCTCTCGTGCAGCAAGGCATAAGCGAATCAGGATGAGCCACAAATGCTGTCCTGACCAGCGACATCCACACCCTGTGGGTATATCAGTTAGAATAAAAACACGTTCACAAATGGACAACGGGACTTATGTCTGCGTGGGCATTATTTGAGGCAATCGTTCATCCTGGGTAGATACAAGGACACCGATATCACAGAGAAACCAGCGCAATGCGGGATTCAATTACCTGTTGCAGTAGAAACTCATTTACTCAGTCAAACTGGGGACAGACTATTCAACAGTCCCGTGTGTTGGGAGGGCTCAATGAGCAATAAAAACTCCAGAGTAACCAGAAAGATTACATATTCCAGAAGGAAATCAATTAAACTGTCAACGCTGCTGTTAACCCCAACCAGCTGCCGGTTTCATAGCGTCAAAGTCATAGACTCACGCAACATGAAAACAGGCCTTTCAGTCCTACCAGCTCATACTGAACATAATGCCAAACTAAACGAGTCGCATCTGACGGCTCTTGTAACTGCTGAGGGTTAATAATGCCCTTGTGATATTATCACTGCATTGTTCATATGAATGTCCAGCTATACTTCTATGGGCACCGGTTCAAATCCTGGCATGGCAGATGTTGGAATTTTATTTCAATAAATATCTCGAGTTGAAGAGTCTAATGATGATGTTGAATCAGTTGTTGTAGATCTGATTCACTACTGCCTAATAGGGAAGGAAACAGCCATACTTCTCTGGTCTGGTATATGGCTCCAGAGCCATAATATCGTGGTTGATACTGAACTACCCTCTGGGCAATAAATAATGGACGAGGCATAAATGAATAGCTTTTTTCTAATCCCACGGAAACTTTCCAATGCATTTATCGATCCAAATATCCTGTAAATATTGTAAATGTACTTTCATTCATCACTGCCTCAGGAAGTGAATTGCACACATAAACCATCCTCTGTTAAAAACAGCCTCTCATGTCTTATTTTAAATAGCTCTCTTTTCACCTGAAACATTTACCCTCTCGTCTTGAAGTGTCACTGCTTTGAGAAAAGACAGTTAAAGTTAATTCTATTCGAACTCTCAATGATTTATAAATTTCTATCAGGTCGCCTTTCAAACTCCAGTTCACGTGTGAAAATATTCTCAGCCTATCCAGCCTTTCGTTGTAACTCAAAACTTCCCCACTACCAATATGCTGATACACGTCTTCTAAACCTACTCCAGCTGAATAATGTCCTTGCTATTACTGGGCGACAAGAACTGGACACAGTACTCCAGAAGAGGCCTCACACAATGACCTATTCCATTCAACATGACGTACTATCTCCTACGCTCAAAGGACTGTGCAACGCAGGCAGGATGACAATTTTTTATTAACTATTCTGTCTATATGTGAAGCAAACTAAAAGGAAATATTTAACTGCATCCCTCGCCTCCGTTTTCCACAACATTATGCAACGCCCTAGCACTAATTGTATAAACCCTTCTCTTATTTGATGTAGCAAAACGCAATACCTTCCATTTATCCAGATTGAACTCTATGTAAAATATTTCAGCCCAAAGACGCATTGGATTAAGATCCTTCTGGAAACTTAGATTACCTTCTTTACAGTCTCCAATTCTGGTGTCCTCTCCAAGCTTATGAACCTTGGCTTCTATGAATTCCATTCTTTTCTCATATAGGTCAATGATTTATACTTATTTGTCGTGGCCATCATTTCGCAGTTTGAAAATCAGGTAACAATTAGTCATGTCGTTAACCATGAGGAAGAAAGCCATGGACTGCAGGGAGATTGGAAACAATTGGCAAGAAAATGTGCTGGAAGGAATTCAATCCAGTGAAGTGGGTGATAATTAATGAATTTGGGGAGGAACAATGATAAATGTGTGAATACTGAGTGGTTTAAAGTAATAAAAGAGAAATTGGAGTAGACATTCAACAATATTTGAAGGTGATTGGACAAGGGATCAAGTGGTCTCGAGGGGTTGGAGATACTTTCTGTTCTTGACCGCAGCTAGGAATATAAGAGCAGGGAAACGATGGTGGAACTTTAGCAACGGCCTATTCAAGATCAATGGAGGAGGAATCAGATGGACGGAAGTGCGTACTGCAGCTGCTGGAAATCAGAATCAAGATTGGACGGGTGCTGAAGAAGCACAGCAGGTCAGGCACCATCCGATTTGCAGAAAAAAAAATAACGTTTCGGGAAAAAGCCCTTCATCAGGAATAAAGCTGGGAGCCTCGAGGGTGGAGAGATAAACGGAGGATGGTTCTGGGAAGAATTTAGCTGAGAGTGCAAGAGGTGGATGGAGATGGGGTGAAAGGTGATAGGTCGGAGAAGAGGCTGGAGTGGATAGGTAGGAAGGAAGACAGACAGGTGGGACAGGTCAGTAGCATGGTGCCAAGTTAGAAAGTTGGAACTCGGATGAGGTGGGCGTGGGGAGATGAGGAAACTGGTGAAGACCAAGTTGATGCCCTGGTGTTGAAAGGTCCCGAGGTGGAAGATCTGGCGTCCAGTGGTGAGGGAATGTCAGTGGAGGAGACCCAGGAACTGCATGTCCTTGGGACAGTCGGGGGGGGGGGGGGCGGGTAGTTGATGTTTTTGGTCATGGGGCATTGGGGTTGAATGTTGCGAGTGCCCTGGAAAAGTTCTCTGAAGCGCTCTGCAAGACGGTGTCTGTTGGCCCCAATGTAGAGGAGACCGCATCGCGAGCAACAGATGCAATAAGTGACTGGTGTGGAAGTGCACATTTGATGGATGTGGAAGGCTCATTGGAGCCTTGGAAGGATGTGAGAGGGAAGATGTTGGTACAGGTTTTGCAATTCCTGTGGTGGCAAGGGAAGGTGCCACGAGGGGAGGATGGGTCATTGGAGGGCTTGGACGTGACTAGGTAGTCGTGGAGGAAGCAGTTTTTGTGAAAAGTGGATAGGGTGGGGCAGGAAATATATCCCTCGAGGTCAGTGTTGCTGACACCTTTTACAAACCCAATGATCCCCACAGCTGTCTGGATTATACCTCCTCCCACACCACCTCTTGAGCAAATGTTATCCTGTATTCCCAATTCCTCCACCTCAATCGCATCTGCTCCCCAAGGTCCAGCTCCATCACAGAACACACCAGATAGCCTCCATCTTTAAAGACAGGAATATCCCCTCCGATGTGGTTGAAGATGCCCTCCAACGCACCTCATCCATGTGCCGTACCTCCGCCCATGAACCCCACACGTCCAACCACAACAAGGACAGAAACTCCCTGGTCCTTATCTTCTAGCCCTCCAACCTCTGCATAAATCACACCATCCACTGACAGTATCGCCACCTCTAAACGGATTCTAACACCAGGGATATGTTCCCTTTCAATGTTTGGTAGAAGATTTGTAGCTCGGGTTGTTGTTGCGGTTCTGTTCGCCGAGCTGGGAATTTGTCTTGCAAACGTTTCGTCCCCTGTCTAGGTGACATCCTCAGTGCTTGGGAGCCTGCTGTGAAGCGCTCCTGTGCTGTTTCCTCCGGCATTTATACTGGCCTGTGTCTGCTGCTTCCAGTTGTCAGTTCGAGTTGACCGCTGTAGTGGCCGGTATATTGGGTCCAGGTCGATATGTTTGTTGATAGAGTCTGTGGATGAGTGCCATGCCTCTAGGAATTCCCTGGCTGTTCTCTGTTTGGCTTCCCCTGTAATGGTAGTGTTGTCCCAGTCGAATTCATGTTGCTTGTCGTCTGTGTGTGTGGCTACGAAGGATAGCTGGTCGTGTCGTTCCGTGGCGAGTTGGTACTCATGTATACGGGTCGTTAACTGTTGTCTCTCCCATTCCTAGACATGATGGTACAGAGAACACCAGACGGAGAATTCACCACAAAGGTTTACAGGAAAGCCACACACACAACCCAAGTCCTAAACTATGAAAGCAACCACCCCAACACACAAAAACGAAGTTGCATTAAGACACTATTCAAAAGGGCCACAACACACTGCAGCACACCAGAACTGCAAAAAGTGGAAGAGGAACACCTATACAAGGTATTCGCCACAATGGATACCGTCACAATTTCAACAGATGCCTAAGGGAGAGACAACGGAACGAGGACATGCCGCAACCCAAAGGACTAGCCACACTACCATACATCAGGAGCATTTCTGAACTGACAGCCAGACTACTGCAACCACTAGGACTCATAACAGCACACAAACCAACAGCCACGCTCAGACAACAACTCACCAGAATGAAGGACCCGATACCCAAAATTAGCAAAACTAATGTAGTGTACAAAGTCCCATGCAAGGACTGCACAAAACACTACATCGGACAAACAGGAAGACAGTTAACGACCCGTATACACGACCACCAACTTGCCACGAAACGACACAACCAGCTATCCTTAGTAGCCACATACACAGATGACAAGCAACATGAATTCGACTGGGACAACACTACCATTATAGGACAAGCCAAACAGAGAACAGCCAGGGAATTCCTGGAGGCATGGCACTCACCCACAGACTCTATCAACAAACACATCGACCTGGACCCAATATACCGGCCACTACAGCGGACAGCTCAAACTGACAACCGGAAGCGGCAGAGACAGGCCAGTATAAATGCCGGAAGAAACTGCACAGAAGCGCTTCACAGGAGGCTCCCAAGCACTGAGGATGTCCCCTAGACAGGGGACGAAACGTTTGCAAGACAAATTCCCAGCTTGGCTATCAGAACCACAACATATGTTCCCCTCCCAACCCCTATCCACTTTCCGCCAAGACCATTCGCTCTGGGACTACATGGTCAAGGCCACGCCCTCCAATGACCCACCTTTCCCACTTGGCAACTTCCCCTGTCACTGCAGCAATTGCAAAACCTGCATCCACATCGACCTCCCCACCTCTGTCCAAGGCTCAAATGGAGGCCTCCACATCCATCAAAGTTTCTCCTGCACTTCCACACATGTCAGTTCTTGTATACGTTCCTCCCAGTGTGGTCCCCTCTTAGTTGTAGAGAGGAGATGTGTTCTCACAGAGCACTTCCGCGAATATTTACAGGATACCCGCAAGAATCAACCCCAGTGACCCATGGCCAAACAATTCAACTATCCTCCACTCTCCCGAGGACATGCAGGTCCTGACCCCCTGTATCGCCACTGCCTCATGAACCGATGCCTGGAGGAAGAAAGCTTCATCATACGCCTGGGGAACTTTCAAACCAATGGCATCAATTTGGACTTCACCCGTTGCCTCATTTGCCGTCCCCCTACCTAACCCCAGTTCCCACCTTCCAGCTCAACACTATCCGAAAGACTTGCCCCAACTGTGCATCTTCAATCCCACCTATCCACTCCACCTTCTTCTCTGACATTTCATGTTCACCCCACACCTGTATCCACTTACAGCAATCTCAGCTACCTTCTCCCCAGCCCCACACCCTTCCCATTTATCTCTCCATCCCATGTGCTCCCAGTCTCATTCCTGATGAAGGGCTTTTGGCTGAAACGTCCATTTTTCCTGCTCCTCAAATGCTGACGGACCTGCTGTGCTTCTCCAACACCACTCTAATCTTGAGGGGAGTCAGTTGCTTGAGTGGGTTTTCGGATATTTTCTATTGTTGACCACAGGCTGTGGATGATAGCAGAACGTTAGCAACCACCAGTTTAGGGATCAGCTAAACGACTGAGCACAACTCTGGTCACAGCATAAATCAACATTTTTCTTAAAATTGGAAGATAAAAGATGACAGGCTGAAGTATGCAACTTTGCCCATCAAGACCGTTTCACCAATGAGTTTCTCACTGATTCCTTTCCAAGTCAGGGTGCTATGGGCCTTGAAGGGAACTTGCAAATGGTGGCATTTAATTGCATCATCCAAACTTGTCCTTGTCGTCAATACAGCTGTTGTGCTTTGAAGGTTCTGTCAAACATGCCCGAATGACTTACTGCAGTGCATCTTGTAGTTGGTGCACTCTGCTGTAATTGTGCCTTAACGGTGAAGGGAATGAATATTGTAGGTGTTGAAGAGGGTACATTCAAGTGACTGCATTGTTGTGGACGGTGTCCAGTTCCTCAAGTGTTATTGAAGATACACCCATCTAGGCAAATGGAGAGAGTTATGTTACTCGTCTCATTTGTGCCTTGCCAACGATGTAGGATTCACGGAGGAATGAGTTGAGTATATAATCAAAAGAATGTCTCAAGAACATGTTGTTGTTGTCAAAGTGTTTATGTATCCAGATTCTATATGTTTTCCCCCGAAATAATAGCTCTGTGGACAATTACACGGGGTAATTTGTTGACAGTAAAGTTATTGAAGTCAATGCGATATGATTAGTTTCTCATTTGTGAGAGTGATCATTACTCTATTTCGTCCTTGTGTGGACCGATCTGATTCCAGTCGCTGTCTGATTTGAAGATCCAGTTCCCATCTGTGCTTGAAATTCCAACCGTTTCTTTGCATAAATGTCTCCACCTGCCTTCATAATATGTAAGGACGCTGCAGGGACAGCAGAGATTTACGGACATGTTGCCAACACTGGAGAAAATGTAGGTTCTTGGAATGATTGGTTAGGCTGGGATTATTCTCCTGGAAACATAATAACATTTATAATCGTTCAATATTCATTGACAGGGTAGTTACGGGCTGGTGGTTCACCCTCTGGTATGAGGAGAGCACCAGAGGACATGAACTCAGAATTAGGTATTGCCGATTTAATTCAGGACTGAGGGGTAATTTCTTTGCTCAGGGGCTAATGAATCGGTAGAACTCCTTGTCGAAATTGTTCTTGAGGCTGAGTTGTTGTGTATTTTCAAACTGTGCCAGACAGATATTTAACCATAACGGCGATGAAGCTTTGTCGAGGCAATGCTGGAGAATGGAGTTGAGGATTATCAGATCAGCCATTAGTTCGTTGAATGGTGGAGCAGACTCGAGGGGCTGAATGGCCGAATTCCAATCCTACATCATTTGGTCTAACGCCTTATTTCATTGATATCTTTAGAATTCTAAAAGGATGGGATGAAGAGATAGAAAAGGTTTTCAAACTGATCAGACAGATCAGGAACTAGGCTCATAAGTTCATAAACAAGAAATGTGCTGTGGCCTGGAGACAACAAATGGCACTGTGCACACCGCAGATGGGTATGTGCACATGTTGTGATTGCTAAAGAAAATTGGTAGATCTAATATTGTTGCCAACTTGGTGATCACGATGGATGATGGTCGCGGTATGATTCATACAGCAAAAGGTTGTGAAAGAATGAAAGGTTCGTTTCATTGGAAAAGTTTTCTGCGGTTCCAATTCAACTGACTGTTTAAAATACTGATCATAACTTTGTGTGGTGTATTACACTAAAATTCACAAGCCCACTGGATAAACTATTGCACCCGATCTCTCCTTATTTGTTCCCCTTTCATTCGATGTAAATTCATAGAAAGTCAAGATGGAATGAAAAGAGAATAGAAACGTTTGCCCAACTTTTCATTATCCCAATGTAACTTACAACAGAACCAAATTGCTCTACTTCGACTTTGATGAGGTATCGATTTATCACAATTCTCTGGTGCAATGAAGGGCAAGAGGAAGATTCTCCATCCAATGTATCATAAAGATGCGAGGCACAAAGGGAAACCACAGCTGCGTTTCATAGAAGTAACAGCCAGAGTAGGATTCAAATCCACACCAGCACAATGGAAGAACAACCCGTCGCCTGAACTCCTGGGAGACTACAGCCCATTGCAAAGGCGCTCACATGTGACCCCGTCAAGATCACATATGGTGCACCGAGGGGATAAGAAATTTCCTGAGCGGAATCGAATCCACGCCATTATGTTTCTGCTTTCAGCAGAATAATAATACCAGCAAAACCCAAGGGATTGACCTCGTCCTTGGAAGGAATATCTTGTCCTTGATTTATTTCGAGTCGGAACTGTCTCAGAATGACCCAGCAAGCATGAAAATCCCGTCACATTCACACGCACATTTCGTCTTGACGCATAATTTCTTCAGATAGTTTCTCTCTCACGTGAAAAACTATATATGGAGAGAGAAGTGAAGGTGATGTTTTAGCTCGATGGTCTTTCTCATATGGCTGAATCTGAACTGGGTAAAATTCCCGGAAATGCAGTTTTGTTCGTTTCATTTTATTAATTTTGCTGCAACTTCACTCTGTTCATTCCAATGATCGGAATTGAATTGGATTTATGTGATTGGAATGTTAAATGTTGCATTCAATATTGCTCCGAATTTATTTCAGCTTAAAGAAAATGCTGATGAGAAAAACAGAAGGTTGAACTACAAAACAAGATGCCAGTTTTGATGCTCAGTTACTTTGGCTGATTTCAGTGGGTGTCAAATGAACCCAACATCATGGCGATCGTCCTCCCACCTTTAAACCATGGGATTAAAGCAGGAAATCGATCTCTAAGAGACGGGTCACTTCCTATTCATTATGGAATAGTTTGCCTTTACAATATGCCAAATCTGCTCAGTTCCATTGATAATGCTTCATGTGGAAAATTCATAGAAATCTTTCAAAACTCTGAGGTTTTTTATTGCTGAATCTTACACAGCTGCAGAGGTTTCCGATATTTCTTTGCATCTGAAGTCGTCCAAATTAGATATTGTTTCCTCGCACCTTCTACCCCACTGTACCAATCTACCACACCCCACTTTTACACTTTTACCTGGCCACAGGCTGTCTCTCTCCTGGTGAAACTCACTGCTTGTGTGTCTCTAAATGTGCCTTTCCAAATATTTTGGAAACGGATTGTCTGAGTGACAGAAATTCTGCTCCCATCATTTATTTGTCCTACATCGATGGTTTTGAAAGCCTGACGTTCAGAAATGTACGAACTTGAAAGAGTGAATTTACCACATATTTACTCTCTCCAAACCTCACCTACTCTGGAAATCTTACATTCGGTTTTCCTTGGTTCAGTGTCAAATTTTCCAAAACAAAAAATTAAAAGTCCATCCACACTAAACGCCGTCAGTATCGTCTCTAATGTCTTAACGGGCCAGTAAACGCTGGCAGTGTCCTTCTGATAGAATCACAGATTCCCCCTACAATGCAGAAAATGCAGTTCAGCCAATCGAGTCTGTAGGGAGACTCCGAACAGCATCTCAACCAGACCTAGCTCCCGTCTCTATCCCCGCAGGTCTCTGGATTGTGATTTCAAATAAACCTGTTGGAATAAAACCTAGCAACGTGTGACTGCTGACCTTATCACTGCGTTACACATGGCTAATTCACTTAACTTACTGAATTCACTCCCTGGACACATCAGCGCAATTTAACATGACCAATCTACCAAACCTACAGACTTAACAGCAGTACAAACCACTGAGCAAATGGACCATCACAGTGAAGACAATCTGTATCATTTACACACTGGTAACTCAGCCGAGTGAAAGCAAGCTGCGCCCAGCAACCTGAATTCAATCCATACAAACGCGGTCCTGCGCTGGACAACCTCATGAGTGCTGCTGGAAATGTTTCTGCACTCAGGTCTGAATGGGTTTGCTCTTTTCTTCCTCGGATTCCTGCTTTAAATAAACATATCAGTCAGGAACAACTCTATATAATGGTTTTCATTGCAACACAAACACAATGTGCAGTTGGCTGAAGTTACGTGTTTGCACTGTCACTGACACTCTCTCTCCCCAGGAGCTGCAGACCTTCCCCACGCTGATTCAGACAGCACTGTCCTTCCTGTGACATGTCCCATCGAGAATGCAAGGCCAGGAATTAATAAACTTCACTGGTGAACAGAGCGACAGGTTTAAAACCTTTACGATGCCCCCAGCGGAGAATTGAGCCCTGTGACAGGAGGGGACACTAACCACGATACTGTGGAGGACAACAATATCGAAGGAGGCCCATCAGCCTGTTGTGGCCGCGCTTGTCAAACACAACTGCTTAACGATCTGAATCAAGTATTCCATCGTTTAGCCCATAATCTTACATGTTTTGGCATCACAAATTAACATCTCAATTTTTTTCTAAGGTTAGAATGATTTCCGCCTCTCTGACCCTTTCCGCAAATCTACTCAAACCTTTCTGCCTTTTCCCGAAATCTCTTGGCCCCAGTGTTCGATCTCTCCATCAATTAGAAACAATTCTTTCAGTCTATCCTATCCATATCGCTCATTATTAAGTACATCTCAGTCATGACTTCTCCAATCTCCTCTGCTCGGTGACAAACAACCCGTCTGTCCAATCTCTCCTCACAACTGAAACTCTTCAGCCCAGACAATATCCCAGTGAATCTCTACTGCAACGTTTCCAGTGCGATCACATCCATGCAGTACTCTGAATTGCAGAACTGCACGCAGTAATCTAGCTAGGGCCGAATGAACTTGTTTTCTATTCTGTTACAGTATGAGGCGTCGCTGGCTCGGCAGTATTGATTGGTATCCCTAATTGCAGAGCGGGCATTTGAAACTCAACCATATTGTCGTGAGTCTGGAGTCACATGGAGGCTCAAACAGGTAAGAATGGCAGTTACATTCCTTAAATGAGGTCAGATGGTTTTGTTGTTTTCAACAATTGGCCGCGGATTTATAGGAGTTATTAGATTCGTAATTCCAGATATTTATTGAATCCCAATTCTACCACCGAGCATGGTCGGAGTCAAACCCGAGTCCGTGGTGTCTGAATAAACAGACCAGTGTTCAGTGATAATCGTGCTCGGGCATTGCAGAAAATCAGTGAATCTGATCTTATCCAATAAAGTCGCTTTTCCCCGATACTGTTCTGTGACATTTTCCTGAGCTTGACCCCACACCCCCTTTAATATCTGGTCCATATCAGTAAAATCTACTACATGTGTATTGATCTCACAACAGTGGTAACCAAATGGATCAAATGGTCTGCAGGTCCCGATGGTGGGGTTGGGGCACGTTCACCCAGCAACAGTGACCCCAGCCACACAGACTGATCGGTATCAATGGGAGAGTCTGTATTAGATTCTGCAATACCTTAGTGAAATAGGAAATGACTCCGCAAACACATGATGAAAGAGCAGCGCTCCAAAAGCTAGTGCTTCAATTAAACCTGTAAGACCATAACCTGGTGTTGGGTCATGTTTAACTTTGTACTCCATAGTCCAACACCGGCATCTCCAAATTAATGAAATGCGGGGATGGGATGGAAAGTTCGGTTAGTGATCGGAGGAGGGAAGAAATCTCTGAGAACGGGTGGATTTGAATTCTGACATATGAAACACAGAGATGTGAGCGAGCAGAGCTTGAAGGAAAAAAACATCACGTTGGAGAAAATCAAAACTTTAAAACAACTGATTCCTTTGTGTTTCACAAAAGACTGTGACACAGCACAATTACGGCCGTGACTGGGATTCGAACCGCTGTTGCTGCGGCCACAACACAGAATACTAACCACTATACGATCATGGCGACCCACAGACGAACACTACAAACGCACCTAATAAGTGCAGTATCATAAGGAATGTTAGGCAGAGCACCAAATGCACAAAATCAGTGCTCAGCGAACAGTCGCAGATATGTGGGAACTCAGAATGGACTGACCGTTTAACATCGGTTCCCCCAGTGGCTGTGTTGATTCCATCATTAATGTGTTTCGGGCTGAGATGAATAGATTTCTCCAAAACAACAAAGATTCCGGGGACAGTACAGCTTTTCTTACCTGCACATCCACCAATATCATTTATTGTATCCGTTGCTCCCGATGCGATCTCCTGTACATTGGGGAGACTGGGCGCCTCTGAGCAGAGCGCTTTCGGGAACATCTCTGGGACACGCACACCAATCAACAACACAGACCTGTGCCCCAACATTTCAACACTCGCTCCCACTCTGCCGAAGTCATGGAGGTCTTGGGCCTCCTTCATCGCCGCTCCCTCACCACCAGACACCTGGAGGAAGAACGCCTCATCTTCCGCCTCGGAACACTTCAACCCCAGGGCATCAATGTGGACTTCAACAGTTTCCTCATTTCCCCTTCCCCACCTCACGCCATTTCCAAACTTCCAGCTCAGCACTGTCCCCATGACTTGTCCTGACTTGTCCTACCTGCCTATCATCTATTCCACCTATCCATTCCACCCTCACCCCGACCTATCACATTCATCCCCTCCCCCACTCACCTATTGTACTCTGTGCTGCTTTCTCCCCACCCCCACCCTCCTCTCACTTATCTCTCCACCCTTCAGAATCTTTGCCTGAATTCTTGATGACGAGCTTATGCCCGAAACGTCGATTTTACTGCTCCTCGGATACTGCCTGAACTGCTGTGCTCCTCCAGCACCACTAATCAAGAATCTGGTTTCCAGCATCTACAGTCATTGTTTTTCCCAAGCTTTTGTTGAAATATATAGTTCAATAGCAATGCAGTTTAACATCGGTTACTTCTCGAGTTTCCCCACACAAGGCAGTAACCACTGCTGCCACACAGTCCGAGTTCCCAGTCCCAGAATCAGAGGAAATGAGTGGCGCAGTCGCGAATAACCAACTTGAAATCAAGATGGGAATGAGGTTGCAGAGATACTCGATGGCTCAAGTGACGCAACTGGAGAATGCACGGTGTTTCTATGATGGTTTCGAGGCGCAAGCAATTCTGAGGTTGGGTGTGCTTCTGGTCAAAGGTGGGGCAGAAGGGAAAATCTGTTCCCGATTATAATAACAGCAATCTACAGTGCATCTTGCTGAGACAGCTGAGTGCCACAACTGTAGCGGGGGCAGCTGGTTTGAAGTTTAATTTTGCTTCACAATCACCCACTTCCCTGGAATGAATTGCTTTCACCATTTTTATTTCCAATTGTTTAATATCTCCCAGCAGTCTGTGGCTTTCTTCCTCATGGTTAATTGCATGACTAACTGTTGTATGATTTGCACACTGCTAAATCACGGCCACTACAAGTAAATATGAATCATTGATCTAAATGAGAAAACAGTGGAACTCACTGCAGGCATGCTTCGGAGGTTTGCAGGCGATACCAGTATTGGAGACAGTGATGAAGATTATCTAAGTTTCAAAAGGATCTTAATCCAATGAGTCGTTGTACTGAAAAATGTAACATGGAGTTCAATCTGGATAAACGGAAGGTATTGCATTTTGGTCCAACAAAAAGAGTATGGCTTTGCGTAATGTTGGAGAGCATGGAAGCTCAGTGTGCAGGTACATAATTCCTTGTACTTTGCATTACCAACAGACAAGATGGTTCAAAGGCATTTAACCTACTTCCCTTCATTGCTCTGTCCTTTGTGTACAGCAGTTGGCAAGTTATGTTGAAGTTTTGCAGGACATTGATGCGGCCTCTTCTGGAATATTATGTCCAGTTCTGGTCGCCCAGTTGTGGGAATGATATTATTCAGCTTGAATAGGTTCACAAAAGGTGTGCACGCTTGTTGCTAGTGGACGTTTTGAGTTATAATGAAAGGCTGGATAGGTTGAGACTATTTTCAGATTCGAGATTGGGGTGCTGGAAAACCACATCAGGTAAGGCAGCATCCGAGGAGCAGGAGAATCATTTTTTCACACAAGTGTCGTTCATTAGGCTCTTCCCCGAAACGTCGATTGTCCTGCTCCTCAAATGCTGCCTGATCTGCTGTGCTTTCCCAGCACAACACTCTCGACTCTGATCTCCCATCTGCAGTTCTCACTTTCTCCCAGTTGAGACTGTTTTCACTCTAGGTTAGGGGTTTGAACGGCGACCTGACAAAAGTTTATGAATTATTGAGAGTCAAGTTTTGAGTTAACGATAGCGGCCTTTTCCCAGGAGGGGAATTTCAAGACGAGAGGGCATATGTTTAAGATGAAAAGAGAGATTTTTAAAAAAAGACATGTGCGGCATTTTTAAAGGGAATGTGTTTTACGTGTGTAATTAACTTGCCGAGGAAGTGATGGATGAGGATATGTTTGCAACATTTAATGGACAATTAATTCCAAACATGAATGGGAAATTCGGATTGTTAAAATAAATTTATTCATGCTGAGTATGTCAGTTATTTCCCAGAGGGCATTTAAGAGTCAACCACGGTATTATCCATCTGGAGTCTCCTGTGGGACAGAGCAGATGAATATGACAGTTTCTATCCCGAACTGGCATGAGTGAATCAGATGGGATTTTCCACACAACTGATTCAGGTCATCACGAGACTCTTCAATTCCAGGTGCTTATTGAATTCAAACTCCACTATCTGTCATGCCAGGACCTGAACTCTTTGTCCCCAAAATATTACCTGGGTTTTGGATTAACAACACAGTAATAAAACTACAAGGGCATTATAACCACTCAGCGGGTACAGGAGGAGGCAGATGGGAATGGGTGAGTTTGGCAGTATGTTCAGCATGGATCGGTTGGACTAACAGGCCTGTTTTCATGTTGTATGAGTCTGATTGACGCTCTGGAGCAGGCGGCTGGTTGGGATTAAATGCGCATTGACATCATAATCGAACACCTGATGGGATATGTAATCCTGTTGGAGTCTCCGGAGGTTGTTTTGCTCAGTGATCCCTTCCCAAACACGGGACTGGTGAACGGCCTCTCCCCAGTGTTACTGGTTAAATGATATTCCATTTCTGTGGTTAATTGAATCGCTTCCAGCAGTTCCCACATTGCCTTGCTTTCTCTGTGGTATCAGTGTCCTTTTTACAACCCAGGGTGAACGATCCTTTCAAATTGTGTCCACACAGATACAAATACTGTTTTCCATGTTGTGAATGTTTTTTTATTCTTCCTCATTCACCCACAGGGTGTGATTATCACTGGTTAGGACAACATTTATTCCTCGCCCCTTGTTTGTTGCTGTCTGGCTCCACCGCAAACCCGGGTGCGATCCCAGCCTCGGGTGTCTGTCTGTGGGCAGTCTGCACATTCTCTGTGTGTTTGCGTTTTTATTTCTCCCTCTGACCAAAGATGTGCCAGTTACAGGGATCAACAATGGGAAATGCAGGCTTATGGGACAGGGAATACCGTGGGGTCTGGTGGGATGCGCTTCGGATGGACCGTGTGGACTGGAAGGGCCGATTAGACTGCTTCCCCACGCGGTGGAGATTCTTGAATTAAGGGTCAGCTCATGTTTTTCTGCTCCTGGAGTCTCTCGTAGGCAGGGCTGTTTGAAGATGGTTCAATCCCCTGCATAAGGGACGTGAATGAATGGGATTGCAGGAAATTAAAGTCATGATCGCTGTTCCTGAGGTCAGGCTTGTATTTCATGTTTTAATCATCGAACGTAAACATCACCGTTTCCGTGTCCCAACCCCCAAATATGACTAGTTTAAAATATCACCCCAACACCACCTTCTCCTGGTTGAAGTCTTGACTGTGTGGAAGAAACTGATACTGAGCTGATGCGAGCAAATGTAGCTGTCACCGCCAGTGTCGGAAACACAGATCCAAACAGAAAAATCAGTTTTAAACCCATCACTACAAAGTTAAGGTCTCAACACGCTCCACTTGTGCCACTCAGATGTCTTAAAAAGATGCACCAGAAATCGCTATGATAGTATCAACGGGGACAACCATTCCTTTGAGTGGGAGCACACTCAACCGAGGAATTTCTTGCGCCTCTTTCCCATCACAGAAGGACAGGATGCTCACCTATTGCATTACTGGAGCCAGAGAGTAACTCCGCGCACACATTCCCACCCCCATTTCTGGTTGGATATGGGCGGCTGTGCCAATGTTAAGCTAAAATGCTATTGAAGCATACTTTTCGACAATATCCTGTACTGTCCCCCGAGTCTTTAATGTTTTGTCGAAATCGATCAATCTCATCCACATGCAGGCCAGACCAAGTAAGGATAGCAAATTCCATCCCGAAATGACATCATTGGAATTTTTTTTTCAACAATTGTCAATGGATATATAGTAGTCATTAGATTCTTCCTTGCCGTACCTGAGCCGGTCCAAATCAACTCACTAAACATGTCGCCCAATTTCTAAGCATCCGTATCCCTCTGCTTCTCACTTACTCATGCATCTGTCCTGAAATGGCGCACCTGAAATGAATCTACCATGTCTGCCTCTACTACCTCTGCTGGCAACGCATTCCAGCACCTACCACCCTCTGTGTAAAATACTTTCCATGTCTATCTCCGTTAAAAGTTTCACCTCTCATTGAATGCATGACCTCTCATTATTGAAGCCCTCATCTTGGGAAAAAGCTTATCTCTATCCATCCTGTCTGTACCCGTCATGATATTGTAGACCTCAATCAGATCCCCTCAATCTCGTTTTTGCCTAATGAAAGCAGAAGTAATCGACTCAACCTCTCTTCAGAGGTTGCATCTTCCATACCAGGCAACATCTGCGTAAACCTTCTCCTCATTCTCTCCTAAACGTCCACATAATTTTGGTACTTTGGCGACCAGAACTGCACAGAGTATTCTAAACGCGGCCGAAACAAACTCTTGTACAATTTTAGCAGGGCTTGCCTGCTCTTATACTCAATGCCCTATCCGGTGAAGGCAAGCATGCCATATGCCTTCTTGACCACTCTATCCACCTGTGCAGTCACCTTCAGGGTACAAAGGACCTGAAGTCCCAGATCTCTCTTCTCATCAAGTTTACCCAAGCTCTTCCATTTACTGTATACTTGGCTCTGGAATTAGACTTCCCTAAATCATCACCTCACATTTGCTTGGATGGAACACCATTTGCCACTTCTCTGCTCAACTCTTCTGTCTATCTATATTCCCCTTCATTCTTTGACTGTCCTCTATGTTTTCTGGCTACTCCACCAATCATTGTGTCATCTGCAAATGTAGTGGCGAGATACTGGGCTAGCAACCCTTGGAGTTGTTCATCCCATGCAGAAAGGAACCATGTTTGGTTGCTTTTTCCCAGTGAAGTACCACTGTTTCCTGATGTAGATCAATAATTCAAACTTTTTTATTAGAAGTCATGATTTAGAAGTTTACTGACGATACATAGTCGTGTGGTTGACTCTGATGAATAATGTCAGGGACCGCAGGGATGTATACATCATGTGGAAAGGCAAAATGGTGAATGGAATTGAATCCAGACCAATGAGTGGTGGTGAATTTGGGGAGTTGTAACAATAACCGTGAGGATTCTGATTGGTGAACAGGAACAAAGAGATCTTGGAATGGGCATTCACAGATCCCTGAACACAGGGACAGGGAGATCAGTTGTTCGAGAGGGTTTTGGATATTTTCTATTGTTGACCACAGACTGTGGATGATATTCGATCTTTAGCAACCGCCAGTTTAGGAAAAAACTAAAGGAACGAGCACAGGTCTGGTCTATGCAATAATCTATTTTTTTAAACATTGAAAGATGAAAGATAGAGGGCTGAAGTATAAATCTTTGCCCATCAAACTACTTCACCACTCAATGAATTTACCACTGATTCCTCTCCAAATCATGCTGGTCTGAGCCTTGGACGCTAATTTGCAAATGGTGAAGGTTCAGTGCATCTTCTAACTTGTCCTTATGGTCGGTACAGTTTTTGAGCTTTGAAGGTTCTGTCAACAAAGCCTCGATAACTAACTCCAGTGAATCTTCTATGTGGTGCACTCTGCTTCAATTGTGCCTTAACAGTTAAGGGAATAAATAGTCAGGTGTTGAACAATATACAGTTAAGTGACTGCATTGTCGTGGAGGGTGTCCAGTTCCTTCAGTGGTGTTGAAGCTGCACCCACCTCGGCAAATGGAGAGAGTTCTGCTAAACATCTAATTTGTGCATTGCGGACGATGTAGGCTTCACGGAGACAAGAGTTGAGTTAATAATCAAACAAAGTTGACCCACGGACAGGTTTTTGTCGTCAACTTCTTTATACGGGCGGTCAGGTTCCATTTTTCCTAAATACTAGCTCCGAGGACGACTACACGGAGGAATTCAGTAACATTGAAGCCATTGAATGTCAATCGAACATGATTAGATTCTGATTTGTCAGAGATATCTTTGCTGTATTTAGTCCTTCTGGGGGTCAATCCGATTCTAATCGCTTTCTGATTTCAAGTTTCAATTCCCGTCTGCGCCTGAAATTTCAACCCGTTTCCTTGCTGAAATTTCTCCACCTGTCTTAATAATATGTAAGGATGCTATAAGGGGTAGCGCAGACTTACTAACATGTTGCTAACTCTGAATACAGTAGAACTTCGTGGAATGATTGGTTAGGCTGGGATTATTCTCCTTCAAACAAAGGAGGAGGAGGGGAACTTTATAATTACATAGTAACAATTATAAATGTTCAATAGTCGTAGGATCTTGACAGGGTAGATACGAGCATTTGGCTTGCCCTATGCTCTGAAGAGAGCACAAGAGGACATAATCTCAGAATTAGATATTGCCCATTTAATTCAGAAATGAGGAGTAAGTTCTTTGCTCAGGGGTCTAAGAAACTGTGGCATTTTCCAGTAACCGCTGTTGAGACTGTGTGGTTGGGTATTTTCAAACTGTGCCAGATAGTTAATCAGAAAGATGATGAAACTTTTCGAGCTAAATGAGCAGAAAGGAATTCAAGATTATCAGACCAACGATGTGAAGAATCACACAACACTAGGTTATAGTTCAACAGGTTTAATTGGAAGCACATTAGCTTTCGGAGCGACACTCCTTCATCAGGTGATAGTCAGGTGACTATCACCTGATGAAGGAGCATCGCTCAGAAAGCTAGAGCTTCCACGTAAACCTGCTGGACTCTAACCTCGTGTTGTGTGATATTTTACTTAGTTCAACACCGGCATCTCCAAATCAGATCAACCATGAGTTCGTTGAATGGTTGAGCAGACTCCTTGGGCTGAATAGCATTCTTCCACTTGGTTTAACATTTCATCGAACGCCTTATTTTATTCATAAGTTCAAAATTGTGAGGGGATGGGATGAAGTGACAGGAAAAGTTTATTAAACAGATCAGACAGATTATGAACAAAGCTCATAAACACAGGAAAAAGAAATGTGCTGTGACCTGGGGAAACAAATGACACTGGGCCCAGCACAGGTGGCTGTGTACAGAAGCTGTGATTGCTGAAGGAAGTTGCTAAATCTTATACAGTTGGCATGCTCACAGTCAGTGATCACGTTGGATGATGGATCGTTGCATGATTCACACACAGCAGAAATTGGTGAAGAATGAAAGGTTCGTTTCATTGGAGAAATTTTCTGCGGTTCCAATTCCGAGTGACTGTTTGAAATACTGATCAGATCATTGTGTGAAGTGTTAGGTTAAAATACTCATGAACAACCCCACTGGATAAACTTGTGCTCCCAATCTCTTGTTTTCTTTTTCTCTTTCTTTCGATGGGAATTCATAGAAAGACAAGATGGAGTGTAGGACGGAAAGAAAAATGTGTTCCTTCTCATTACACCAATTTCGTCTACAATTGAATAGAATGACTGCTCTCACTCTTCATTTCGACTTTAATGTGGTGTCGATTATTCCTGAATCTCTCGTGCAGTGAAGGTCAAGAACAAGTTTCTCGATCCAGTGTATACCAGAGGTGTGATGTGCAAAGAAAAACTGCGAGTGCGGCGCGTAAAGTTAGCAACCAGAGTGTGACTCGAACCCGTGAATGTGGAGCACAGCGGTGTAATATCCCACCACCATAATCTCTCGGTCTCCTCTGCACATTTTGTAGAGGGGTGACATGTGACCTCATCAGGTTACATGTAGTGAAAGTCATTGATGAGAAAGTTCCAGAGTGGAATCGAATCCACGCCATTGTGTTTCTGCTTTCACTAGAATTATAATAATAGCAAATTCCAATAAATAGCCATGCTGGTCAGAATGAATTGCTGTCATTGATACGTACTGAGTCAGAACTGAGTTAGAATGAAACAGGACAAGAATTTTCCGTCATATTTACACCTACATTTGGCACATAATTTTTTCAGTCACTTTCTCTCTCACGTGAAGAAGCAGCCATGGTAATTGAAATAAAGGTGATGTTGTCGCTCAATGTCCTTTCTCGTATGGCTGAACCTGAATTGGATTAAATCGCAAGAAAAGCTGATTTGTTCGTTTCATTTTAATTTTGCTGCAAACTCACAATGTTTATTGTAATAATTAGAAGTGAATTGGATATATCTCATTGGAACGATTAATGTTGCATTCAAATTTGCTCAGACTTTATTTCAGCTTAAGGAAAATACTGCTTAGAAAAACAGAGGGTTAAAGTACAAAAGAAAACCCACCAGTTTTGTTGCTCGTTCCTTTGGCAGATTCACTGAGTATTAAATGGACCAAACATCATGGTGTTTGTTCTCACATCCTTAACGCATGTGATGAAAGCAGGAAGTCGATCTCCAAGCAACTGGTCACTTCCTATTCATTATGTAATATCTTCCGTTCACAATAAATAGAACTCCACTCAGTTCCATTTACAATGCTTTAGGTGAACATTATGCCAAATCTTTAAAAACGCAGAGTTTTGGAACCGAATCTTCTTCAGCTGCACACATTAAAGAAATTTCTTTACATTTAATGTCAATCAACTTAGACATTGTTTCCCCGCAACTTCCGACCGACTACACCCCACCTCTGCATCTTTACCGAGCCACACGCTGTCTCTCTCCTTGTGAAATTTATTCCTTGTATGTCATCAAATGTGCCTTTCCAAATATTTTGAAAAAGAGATTCTCGGAGTGACAGCGATTCTGTTCTCATCATTTCTTTGTCCTTCAAAGGTTTTATCAAAGGTATTGAATGCCTGACATCTAGATGTTTACTTACTTAAAAGTGGGAATTTTCCTCCTATTTACTCTGTCCAAACATTTCATAACCTGAAAAACCCCATTAAGTGTTCCTTGGTTCAGGGATAACTGGTCTCAATTTTCCAAGAGCACAAGTGAATAAAATCTCATCCTCAGTACACCCCCATCAGCATCTTATCTAATGGCTTTCCACCCCAGTAAACACCGTCATTATCAATTCATAGAATCACAGAATCCTACAGTGCAGAAAGAGCATTTCACTCAATCGAACCGGTGTTGACTCTGAAGAGCATCTCACTCATTCCTAGTTCCCCTTCCCATTTCCTTATACTTCACCTGAAGAAGGGGAATCCCTCCCCCTTTTGATTTCAAATAAACCTGTTGGAGTATAACCTAACGTCCTGTGACTTCTAACCTTATCCCCGCGTTACCCATGGCTAATTCACCTAACTTACTAAATTCACTCCCTGGACACGAAAGGGAAATTTAACTTTGCAAATCAACCTAACCCTCCCTCTGAACAGCAGTGCGAATTACTGAAACAATGTTCCATCATACTGAGCAAGTGCTGTATCATTTTTTCATGGTTTTATAACCTGGTAAAACTGATCAAAACAAATGAATCCAAATTCAATGTATCGAAACGCTACTCTGTCTTTTACAATTTTATTCGTGCTGTGGGAAATGTTTCTGCACTCATACTTGAATGCGTTTATGTTGTTTCTTCCTCAGCTTCCTGTTTCTAGTAAATCCTTCAATCCGGAACAAGTCTGTCAAATGCTATTCATTCCAACACAGTCACAAGGTGAAGTTTGCAGAAGTCACGTGTTTGGCCGTTCACTGATACTCTGCCTCCCTGAGAGCTGCAGCCCTTTCCCACACTGATTCAGGCAGCACTGTCCTTCGTGTGATATGCCCCATCGAGAATGGAAGGACAGGTATCAATACTCGCACTTGGGAATGGAGTGACAGTTTTAAAACGCTTATACTGTCCCCAGCGGAAAATTGAGCCCTGTGACTGGCGGGGACACTAACCATTATACTACAGAGAACAAGAATGTCAAAGGAGGCCCTTCAACCCAATGTGGCCACACTTGTCAAAAACAACTGCCTAATGAACTGAATCCCATTTCAGAATGCTTACCCCACAGCCTTATATGTCTTGGCATCACAAGCTCACATCTGAATATTTATTCAGGTTGTAAGTGTTTCTGCCACTCTGGAAAATGCAGACAGTGTATTCCAAATTCCAACCACCCGCTGGCTGATAAAGCTTTTTCTCACATCTTCAAAAACCTTTCTGTCTTTCTCCTTAAGTCTCTGGCCCCTGCTGATCGATCCCTCCATCAACGGGAAACTCGTTCAGTCAACCCTGTCCATGCCCTAACTCAATCATGTCTTGTTTCCATCTCCTTTGCACTGAGACAAACATTCCACTCTGTCCTGTCTTTCTTCACAACTGAAACTCTTCAGCCCAAACAATATCCCGGTAAATAACTCCTGCAACTTTCTCAGTGTGATCACATCCCGACTATAATGTGACTTGCAAAGCTGCACACAACGCTCTTGCTTGATCCTAATGAGTATTTGTTTTAAAATTTCTGGATTAGTATGAGGGCGATTCTGGCTGAGCAGTTTTTATTACACATTCCACATTGCCCAGAGGGCAGTTGATACTCAACCATATTGCTGTGAGTCTGAAGTCACATGCAGCCCAGACCAAGTAAGGATAGCAAATTCCATCCCGAAATGACATCAGTGAAATAGATTTTTTTTCAATAATTGTCAATGGATCTATAGTAGTCATTAGATTCTTCCTTGCAGATATGTTTTGAATCCAAATTTGACGATCATGGCATAGTGGGATACAAGCCCCGGTACCCAGACAATTACCTCGGTCTCTGGATTATCGGTCCTATGAAATTATCACAAGACCAACGCGGAAAGCCATAAAAGCTGATCTTTTCCAACAAAATGTCTTTTCACCAAAACTGCCCTGGGTATTTTCCATGAGCCTCACGCTCCAATTGTCTCTGGCCTATGTCAGTAAAAGCTTCGACATGGGGATTGATTTCACAACCGCGGTATCCAAATGGATCGATTTGTTTGAAGGCCCCGATGGTGGGATTGGGGCACGTTCACCCAATAACAGTGACCGCAGCAGCAGCACAGACAGAACAGTATGAATGTGAAAGAGAGTGATAGATTGGGCATTGCCTCAGAGAAATGGGAGGAGGGACGGAAAGGAGGTTTAATGATCGTGGGAAGGACCGGAATCTCTGACAACGGGTGTGTTTGAATCCTGATATATGAAACGCAGAGATGTGAGAGAGCGGAATTTGAAGGTAAAACAATTAATTTCTGAGCATGTGTCACAAAAAAAAACGGAGAGAATACTAAGTGCCGTGATTTGGTTTCAAATCGAGGTTGCTGTGGTCACAATGCAAAATACCGACAACCACGATCACAGTAACCACAGAACAGGATGCTTGCAAGCAGCAATAAGTATACTAGCAGAGGAAATGTTCGGAAGAACAGCAAATGCCCAATATCAGTACTCAGCGAACAGTGATATATATGTGGGAACTGTGAATGAGCTGAATCTTTCAGTTCGGTTTCCTCAGAGCTGTGGAGATCCCTTGTAAGAGAATGTTGAAAACTGAGATTAATAGATTTCGACAAGCATCAAAGACTTGGGGGACAGTACAGGATATTGTTGAAATGTATGCTTCAGTAGGAGTTTAGCATAACATCGGCACAGCCGCCCAGATCCAACCGGAAATGGGGATGAGAATGAGTGCGTGGAGTTACTCTCTGTCTCCAGTGATGCAATTGGTGAGCGTGCGTCCTTCTGCGATGGTATAGAGGTGCAAGAAATTCCTCGGTTGAGTGTGCTCCTGCTCAAGGGAATGGTTGTCCCCGTTTATACTATCATAGCGATTTCCGGTGCATCTTTCTAAGACAGCTGAGTGGCACAAGTGGAGCGTGTTGAGCCCTTAAAAACGCATACACACAGAGAATGTGTGGACTGCCCACAGACAGACACCCGAGGCTGGGATCACACCCGGGTTTGTGGTGTAGCCAGACAGAAACGAACGAGGGGCGAAGAATAACTGTTGTCCTGACCAGTCATACTCACACCCCGTGGGTGAATGAGGAAGAATGAAAACAAATTCTCAACATGGAAAACAGGATTTGTATCTGTGTGGACACAATTTGAAAGGATCGTTCACCCTGTGTAGAAAAAAGGACACAGATACCACAGAGAAAGTAGGGCAATATAGGAACTTCTGGAAAAGATTCAATTAACCACCGCGATGGAATCTCATTTAATCAGTAACACTGGAGCGAGACCGTTCACCAGTCCCGTGTGTGGGAAGGGATCACTGAGCAAAATAACCTCCAGAGACTCCAGCAGGATTACATATCCCATCAGGAGATCGATTATGCTGTCAATGCGCCTTTAATCCCAACCAGCTTCCTGCTCCAAAGCTTTAGTCAGTGTCAGACAACATGAAAACAGGACTGTCAGTCCAACCGATCCATGCTGAACATACTGCCAAACTCACCCATTCCCGTCTGCCTCCTCCTGTACCCGCTGAGTGGTGATAATGCCCTTGTTGTTTTATTAATGTCTTGTTAATCCAAAACCCAGGTAATATTTTGGGGACAAAGAGTTCAGGTCCTGGCATAACAGATGGTGGAGTTTGAATTCAACAAGCACCTGGAATTGAAGAGTTTCTTGATGACCTGAATCAGTTGTGTGGAAAATCCCATCTGATTCACTCATGCCAGTTCGGGAAGCAAACTGCCCTATTCATCTGCTCTGTCCCACAGGAGACTCCAGATGGATAATATCGTGGTTGACTCTTAAATGCCCTCTGGGAAATAACTGATGTACTAGGCATGAATAAACTTATTTTAAAAATCCCACTTTCCCATTCATGTTTGGAATCAATTGTCCATTAAATGTTGCAAACATACCCTCATCCATCACTTCCTCAGCAAGTTAATTACACACGTAAAATACGGTATCTAAACATGTCTTTTTAAAAAAAACTCTCTCTTTTCATCTTAAACATATGCCCTCTCGTCTTGCAATCCCCCTCCTGGGAAAAGGCCGCTATCGTTAACTCTAACTTGCCTCTCAATAATTCATAAACTTCTGTCAGGTCACCGTACAAACCCCTAACCACGAGTGAAAACAGTCTCAACTAAGAGAAAGTGAGAACTGCAGATGAGAGATCAGAGTCGAGAGTGTTGTGCTCGGAAAGCACATCAGGTAAGGCATCATCCGGGGAGCAGGAGAATCAATGTTTTTTTTCACGCAAGTGTCGTTCATCAGGCTTTTCCCCGAAACGTCGATTCTCCTGCTCCTCAAGTACCCCAATATCCAGTACCCCAAACTCGTATCTGAAAATAGTCTCAGCCTATCCAGCCTTTCATTATAACTCAAACCTTCCACAGGCAACAAACGTTTTGTGAACCTATTCCAGCTGAATAATATCATTCCCACAACTGGGCGACCAGAACTGGACATAATATTCGAGAGGAGGCCTCATCAATGTCCTGCAAAACTTCAACATAACGTCCCAACTACTATACACAAAGGAATGAGCAATGAAGGGAAGTATGTGAAATGCCTTTGAATCATCTTGTCTGTTGGTAATGCAAATTACAAGGAATTATGTACCTGCACACCGAGCTTCCCTGTTCTCCAACATACGCAAAGCCACACGTATTGTTGTACCAAAATGTAATACCTTTCAGTTATCCAGATTGAACTCCATGTTGCATTTTTCAGTACAACAACTCATTGGATTAAGATCCTTTCGAAACTTTGATAATCTTCCTCACTGTCTACAATACTGGTATCGCCTGCAAACCTAAGCAGCATGCCTGCAGTGAGTTCCACTGTTTTCTCATATAGATCAATGATTTATATTTACTTGTAGTTGCCGTGATTTAGCAGTGTGCAGATCACACAACAGTTCGTCATGCAATTAACCATGAGGAAGAAAGCCGCAGACTGCTGGGAGATATTAAACAATTGGAAATAAAAATGGTGAAAGCAATTCATTCCAGGGAAGTGGGTGATAGTGAAGCAAAATTAAACTTCAAACCAGCTGCCCACGCTCCAGTTGTGGCACTCAGCTGTCTCAGCAAGATGCACCGTAGATTGCTGTTATTATAAACGGGAACAAATTTTCCCTTCTGCCCCGCCTTTGACCAGAAGCACTCCCAACCTCGGAATTGCTTGCGACTCTAAACCATCATAGAAACACCGTGCATTCTCCGGTTGAGTCACTTGAGCCATCGAGTCTCTCTGCAACTTCATTCCCATCTTGATTTCAAGTTGGTTATTCGCGACTGCGCCACTCAGTTCCTCTGATTCTGGGGCGAGGAACAGGGACCATGTGGCAGCAGTGGTTACTGCCTTGTGTGGGGAAACTCGTGAAGTAACCGATGTTAAACTGCATTGCTATTGAACTATATATTTCAACAAAAGCTTGGTAAAAACAATGACTGCAGATGCTGGAAACCAGATTCTGGATTAGTGGTGCTGGGAGAGCACAGCAGTTCAGGCAGTATCCGAGGAGCAGTAAAATCGACGTTTCGGGCAAAAGCTCTTCGTCAAGAATACAGGCAGAGATTCTGAAGGGTGGAGAGATAAGTGAGAGGAGGGTGGGGGTGGGTAGAAAGTAGCATAGCGTACAATAGTAAAATGGTGGAGGGGATGAAGGTGATTGGTCGGGGTGGGGAGGGTGGAATGGATAGGTGGAATAGAAGATAGGCAGGTAGGACAAGTCATGGGGACAGTGCTGAGCTGAAAGTTTAGAAATGGGGTGAGGTGGGGGAAGGGGAAATGAGGAAACTGTTGAAGTCCAGATTGATGCCCTGGTGTTGAAGTGTTCCGTGGTGGAAGATGAGGCGTTCTTCCTCCAGGTGTCTGGTGGTGAGGGAGCTGCAGTGAAGGAGGCCCAGGACCTCCATGTCCTCGGCAGAGTGGGAGGGAGAGTTGAAATGTTGGGCCACAGGGCTGTGTGGTTGATTGGTGCGGGTTTTCCGGAGATGTTCCCTAAAGCGCTCTGCTTGGAGGCGCCCAGTCTCCCCAATGTACAGGAGACTGCACCGGGAGCAACGGATATAATAAATGATATTGGTGGATGTGCAGGTTATAAAAGCTGCACTGTCCGCGGAGTCTTTGATGTTTTGGAGAAATGTATTTATCTCAGCCCTCAACACATCAATGATGGAATCAACACAGCCACTGGGGGAACCGATGTTAAATGGTCAGATCATTCTTAGTTCCCACATATCAGCTACTGTTCGCTAAGCACTGATATTGTGCATTTGCTGCTCTGCCTAACATTCCTTATGATACTGTACTTATTGCGAGCGCTTAGTGCGTGTTAGTGGGCTGCCGTGATCGTATAGTGGTTAGTACTCTGCATTGTGGCTGCAGCAAACTCGGTTCGAATCCGAGTCACGGCAATAATTGCTCTATATGACCCAGTCTTTTGTGAAACACAAAGGAATCAATTGTTTTAAAGTTTTGATTTTCTCCAAGGTGATTTTTTTTTCCTTCAAGCTCTGCTCGCTCACATCTCTGTGTTTCATATGTCAGAATTCAAATCCACCCGTTCTCAGAGATTTCTTCCCTCCTACGATCACTAACCGAACTTTCCATCCCATAACCCCCATTTCATTAATTTGGAGATGGCGTTGTTGGACTATGGAGTACGAAGATATAAATGACCCAACACCAGGTTATGGTCTTACAGGTTTAATTGAAGCACTAGCTTTCAGAGAGCCGCTCTTTCATCATGTGTTTGCGGAGTCTTTTCCCATTTGACTAAGGCATTGTAAAGTCTAATACAGACTCTCCCATTGATACCGATCAGTCTGTGTGGCTGGGGTCACTGTTGCTGGGTGAACGTGCCCCAACCCCACCATCGGGACCTGCAGACCATTTGATCCATTTGTTTACCACTGTTGTGAGATCAATACTCATGGAGCAGCTTCTACTGATACGGACCCGAGATAATTCGGGCGGGGGGGGGGGGTGGTCAAGCTCAGGAAAATGGCACGGGACAGTATCGGGGAAAAGCGACTTTATTGGATAAGATCAGTTTCACTGCTTTTCTGCAATGGCCGAGCGCTATTACCACTGAACATTGAACTGTTAATTCAGACACCAGGCACCTGGGTTTGACTCTGACCATGCTAGGTGGTAGAATTGGGATTCAATAAATGTCTGGAATTACGAATCTAATAACTCCTATATATCCATGTTCAATTGTTGAAAAAAAACATCTGACGTCATTTAAGGAATGTAACAGCCATTCTTACCTGCTCGGGCCTCCATGTGACTCCAGACTCACTACAATATGGTTGAGTTTCAACTATCCGCTGTGCAATTAGGGATACCAATCAATACTGCCGAGTCAGCGACGCCCTCATACTGTAACAGAATAGAAAAAAAGTTCATTCGGCCCTAGCTAGATTACTGTGTGCAGTTCTGCAATTCAGAGTACTGCATGGATGTGATCGCACTGGGAACGTTGCAGTAGAGATTCACTGGGATATTGTCTGGGCTGAAGAGTTTCAGTTGTGAGGAGAGATTGGACAGACTGGGGCTGTTTCTCGCCGAGCAGAGGAGATTGGAGCAGACATGACTGAGATGTACTAAATATTGAGGGATATGGATAGGATAGACTGAAAGAAGCTTTTGTTATTGATGGAGGGATCGAACACTGGGGCCAAAAGATTTCGGGAAAAGGCAGAAAGGTTTGAGTAGATTTGCGGAAAGGGTCAGAGAGGCAGAAATCATTCTAACCTGAAAGAAAATCGAGATGTTAAATTGTGATGCCAAAACATGTAAAATTATGGGCTAAACGATGGAAAACTTGATTCAGGTCGTTAAGCAGTTGTGTTTGACAAGTGCTGCCACAACAGGCTGAAGGGCCTCCTTCGATGTTGTCATCCTCCACAGTATCGTGGTTAGTGTCCCCGCCTGTCACAGGGCTCAATACTCCGCTGGGGGCATCGTAAAGGTTTTAAACCTGTCGCTCTGTTCCCCAGTGAAGGTTATTAATGCCTGGCCTTCCATTCTCGATGGGACATGTCACAGCAGGGACAGTGCTGTCTGAATCAGCTGGGGAAGGACTGCAGCTCCTGGAGAGATCGAGTGTCATGAAAGTGCAAACACGTAACTTCTGCAAACTGCACATTGTGTTTGTGTTGTAATGAAAACCATTATATAGAGTTGTTCCTGACTGATATGTTTATTAAAATCGGGAATCTGAGGAAGAAAACAAAGTAAACCCATTCAGATCTGCGTGCAGAAACATTTCCAGCAGCTTTGTGTACAATGAGGTTGTCCAGCATAGAACCGCGTTTGGATGCATTGAATTCGAGTTGGTGGGCGCGGCTTGCTTTCACTAGGTGGAGTTACCAGTGTGTAAAGCCATTACACATGATTCAAATAGTGTTCAATGTGATGGTACATTTGCTCAGTGGTTCTCACTGCTATTAAGTCTGTCGGTTAGTTGGATTGGCCATGTTAAATTGCGCTCATGTGTCCAGGGAGTGAATTCAGTCAGTTAAGTGAATTAGCCATGGGTAACGCAGTGATAAGGTCAGCAGTCACACGATGCCAGGTTTTATTCCAGCAGGTTTATTTGTAATCACAAGCCAGAGGCCTGGAGGGATTGAGATGGGAGCTATGTCTGGTTGAGATGCTGTTCAGAGTCTCCCTACAGACTTGATTGTCTGAACTGTACTTCCTGCCTTGTAGGGAATATGTGACTCTATCAGAGAGGACACTGCCAGCGTTTACTGGGCTGCTCAGACATTGGAGACGATGCTGACGGCGTTTAGTGGGGATGGAATTTTATTTATTTGTGTGTTGGAAAATTTGACACTGAACCAAGGAAAACCGAATGGAAGTTTTCCGGAGTATATGAGGTTTGGAGTCAGTAAATATGTGGTAAATTCACTCTTTCAAGTTCATAAATTTCTGAAAGTCAAGATTTCAAAACCATCGAAGTAGGACTAATAAATGATGGGAGCAGAATTTCTGTCACTCAGACAATCCGTTTCCAAAATATTTGGAAAAGCACATTTAGAGACACAGAAGCAGTGAGTTTCACCAGGAGAGAGACAGCCTGTGGCCAGGTAAAAGTGTAAAGGAGGGTGTAGGGGGTAGAAGGTGCGAGGAAAGAATGTCTTATTTGGACGACTTCAGATGCAAATAAATATCGGAAGCGAATGCAGCTGAGTAAGATTCAGCAAAAAAAAAACTCAGTTTTGAAAGATTTATATTAATATACCACATGAAGCATTATAAATGGAACAGAGCAGATTTGGTATATTGTCAAGGAAAGCTATTCCATAATGAGTAGGAAGTGACCCGTCTCTTGGAGACCGATTTCCTGCTTTAATCCCATGCCTTAAAGATGGGAGGACGATCGCCATGATATTGGGTTCATTTGACACCCACTGAAATCAGCCAAAGTAACTGAGCATCAAAACTGGCATCTTGTTTTGTAGTTCAACCTTCTGTTTTTCTCATCAGTATTTTCTTTAAGCTGAAATAAATTCGGAGCAAAATTGAACACAACATTAAACGTTCCAATCATATAAATCCAATTCACTTCCGATCATTGGAATGAACAGAGTGAAGTTACAGCAAAATTAATAAAATGAAACGAACAAAACTGCATTTCCGGGAATTTTACCCAGTTCAGGTTCAGCCATATGAGAAAGACCATCGAGCTAAAACATCACCTTCACTTCTCTCTCCGTATATACTTCTTCACGTGAGAGAGAAACTATCTGAAGAAATTATGCGTCAAGATTAAATGTGCGTGTGAATGTGACGGGAATTTCATGTTTGCTGGTTCATTCTGAGACAGTTCCGACTCGAAATAAATCAAGGACAAGGTATTCCTTCCAAGGACGAGGTCAATTGCTTGTATTTTGCTGGTATTATTATTCCGCTGAAAGCAGAAACATAATGGCGTGGATTCGATTCGGCTCAGGGAATTTCTTATCCCCTAGGTGCACCAAATGTGATCTTGACGGGGTCACATGTGAGCCCCTTTGCAATGGGCTGAAGTCTCCTAGGGGTTCAGGCGACGGGTTGCTCTTCCATTGCTCATGTGTGGAGTTGAATCCTTCTCTGGCTGTTATTTCCATCATAAGCAGCTCTTGTTTTCCTTTGTGCCTCGCATCTTTAGGATACTTTGGGTGGAGAATCTTGCTCTTGCCCTTCATTGCAACGGAGATTTGTGATAAATCGATATCTCATCAAAGTCGAAGTAAAGCAATTTGATTCTGTTGTAAGTTACATTGGGATAATGAAAAGGAGTGCAAACGATTCCTTCCTCCTTTCATTCCATCTTGACTTTCTATGAATTTACATCGAATGAAAGGGGAACAAAAAAGGAGAGATCGGGTGCAATGGTTGATCCAGTTGCATTGTGAATTTTAACGTAATACTCCACACAAAGTTCTGATCAGTATTTTAAACAGTCAATTGAATTGGAACCGCAGAAAACTTTTCCAATGAAACGAATCTTTCATTCTTTCACAAATTTTTGCTGTGTGAATCATACCACGATCCAGCATCCAGCGTGGTCACCAAGTTGGCAACAATATTATATCCACCAATTTTCTTTAGCAATCACAACATCTGCACATACCCATCTGCGGTGTGCCCAGTGCCATTTGTTGTATCCAGGCCACAGCACATTTCTTGTTCATGAACTTATGAGCTTAGCTCCTGATCTGTCTGATCAGTTTGAGAAACCTTTTCTATCACTTCATCCCATCCCCTCAGAATTCTAAAGGTATCAATAAAATAAGACGTTAGACCAAATTATGTAGGATTGGAAGTCGGCCATTCAGCCCATCGAGTCTGCTCCACCATTCAACGAACTCATGGCTGATCTGATAAGCCTCAACTCCATTCTCCAGCATTGCCTCGACAAAACTTCACCGTCTTTCTGGTTAAATATCTGTCTGGCATAGTTTGAAAATACACAACACCTCAGCCTCAATAACAATTTCGGCAAGGAGTTCCACCGATTCACTGGCCCCTGAGCAAAGAAATTACTCCTCATTTTTGAATTAGGTAATATCTAATTCTGAGTTCATGTCCTCTGGTGCTCTCCTCATACCAGAGGGTGAACCACCTGCCCGTATCTACCCTGTCAAGATCCCATGAATATTGAACGTTTATAAATGTTATTATGTGATTATAGAGCTCCCCGCCATCTCCTTTGTTTCAAGGAGAATAATACCAGCCTAACCAATCATTCCACGAAGCTCCATTTTCTCCAGTGTTGACAACATGTTCATTAATCTCTGTTGTCCCCTGCAGCATCCTTACATATTATTACAGCAGGAGGAGACATTTATGCGAAGAAACGGTTGAAATTTCAAGCACAGATGGGAATTGGAACTTGAAATCGGACAGCGAATGGAATCAAATTGGTCCACACAAGGAGGAAATAGAATAATGATCACTCTGACAAATGAGAATTTAATCATATCTCATTGACATTCAATAACTTTACTGTAAACAAATTACCCCGTGTAATCGTCCACAGAGCTATTATTTCAGGGGAAAAGCTTATTGAAACTGGCTACATAAATACTTTGACAACAATAACATGTTCTTGAGACATTTTTTGATTATAAACTCAACTCATTGTTCTGTGAATCCTACATCGTTTGCAAGGCACAAAAGAGACATGGAATGTAACTCTCTCCATTTACCTAGATGGGTATAACTTCAATAACATTTAAGGAACTGGACACCGTCCACGACAATGCAGACACTTGAGTGTACCCTCTTCAACACCTGCAATATTCATTCCCTTCACCGTTAAGGCACAATTGCAGCAGAGTGCACCACTATAAGATGCACTGGAGTAAGTCATTCGGGCATTTTGACAACCTTCAAAGCTCAACAGCTATACTGACTATATAACAAGGTTGGAAGATGCAACGAAACGCCACCATTTTCAAGTTCCCCTCCAAGGCCCATAGCACCCTGACTTTGAAACGTATCAGTGAGAAACTCATTGGTGAAACGGTCTTGATGGGCAAAGTTGCATACTTCAGCCTTCCAACTTTTATCTTACAATTTTAAGAAAAATGTTTATTTATGATGTGACCAGAATGGTGCTCAGTTCTTTAGCTGTTCCCTAAACTGGTGGTTTCTAAAGGTCTGCTATCATCCACAGTCTGTGGTCAACAATAGAAAATATCTGAAAATCTTCTCAATCAACTGACTCCCCTCGTGATTAGAGTGGTGTTGGAGAAGTACAGCAGGTCCGGCAGCATCTGAGGAGCAGAAAAAATGGACGTTTCAGGCAAAAGCCCTTCATCAGGAATAAGACTGGGAGCACATGGGATGGAGAGACAAATGGGAAGGAGGTGGGGCTGGGGAGAAGGTAGCTGAGAGTGCTGTAAGTGGATACAGGCGTGGGGTGAACATGATATGTCAGAGAAGTAGGTGGAGTGGATAGGTGGGAATCAAGATGCACGGGGGGACAAGTCAGGCGGATGGTGTTGAGCTGGAAGGTGGGAACTGGGGTAAGGTAGCGGAGGGGAAATGAGGCAATGGGTGAAGTCAAAATTGATGCCATGGGGTGGAAGAGTCCCGAGGCGGATGATAAGGCTTTCTTCCTCCAGGCATCGGGTCGTGAGGCAGTGGCGATACAGGAGGCCCAGGACCTGCATGTCCTCGGGAGAGTGGGAGGGGGAGTTGAAATGTTTGGCCATGGGGCACTGGGGTTGATTCTTGCGGTTATCCTGGAGATATCCTCTGAAGTGTTGTGTGAGGACACATCTCCTCTCTCCAACTTAGAGGAGACCGCATCGGCAGGACCGGATACAAGAAATGGCATGTGTGGAAGTGCAGGAGAAACTTTGATGGATGTGGAAGCCTCCATTAGAGCCTTGGACAGAGGTGAGGAGGTAGATGTGGGTGCAGGTTTTGCAATTCCTGCAGTGACAGGGGAATTTATATTTCCCTCCATACCCCTATCCACTTTTCACAAAGACTGTTTCCTCCACGACTACCTAGTCAAGTCCAGGCCCTCCAATGACCCACCCTCCCCTCACGGCACCTTCCCCTTCCACCACAGGAATTGCAAAACCTTCACGCACATCTTCCCTCTCACATCCTTCCAAGGCTCCAATGAGCCTTCCACATCCATCAAATTTACATGTATACTTCCACACATGTCATTTACTGCATCTGTTGCTCGCGATGCGGTCTCCTCTACATTGGCGCCAACAGACACATTCTCGGAGAGCGCTTCAGAGAACATTTCCAGGGAACCCGCAACATTCAACTCCAACGCCCCATGAGCAAAAACATCAATTACCACGTCCCCCGACTCTCCCAAGGACATGCAGTTCCTGGGTCTCCTCCACCGCCATTCACTCACCACCAGACCCCAGATCTTCCACCTCGGGACCCTCAACTCTAGGGCATCAACGTGGTCTTCACCAGTTTCCTCATCTCCCCACGGCCACCTTATCTGAGTTCCAACTTTCTATTTTGGCACCATCCTACTGACCTGTCCCACCTGTCTATCTTCCTTTACACCTATCCGTTCCACCCTCTTCTCCGACCTATCACCTTTAACCCCATCTCTATCCACCTCTTGCACTCTCAGCTAAATTCTTCCCAGACCCAGTCCTCCCGTTTATCTCTCCATCCTCGAGGCTCCCAGCTTTATTCCTGATGAAGGGCGTTTGCCCGAAACGTTTTTTGTTTCTGCAACTCGGATGCTGCCTGACGTGCTGTGCTTCTTCAGCACCACTCTAGTCTTCATTCTGATTTCCAGCACCTGCAGTACGGACTTCCGTCCATCTGATTCCCCTGTCTATTGATCTTGAATAGGCCGTTGCTAAATTTCCAGCATCATTTCCCTGCTCTCATATTCCCACCTGCTGTCAAGAACAGAAAGTATCTCCAACCCATCGAGACCACTTGATACCTTGTCCAATCACCTTCAAACATTCTGAATGCCTACTCCAATTTCTCTTTTGTTACTGTTAACAGTCACACTTTTATCATTGTTCCTTCCCAAATTCATTATCACCCAATTCACTGGATTGAATTCCTTTCAGCACATTTTCTTGCCAATTGTTTCCAATTTCCCTGCAGTCTGTGGCTTTCTTCCTCATGGTTAACGACATGACTAATTGTTACATGATTTACAAACTGCTAAATGATGGCCACGACAAATAATTAAAAATCGTTGACCTATATGAGAAAAGAATAGAACTCATAGAAGCCATGTTTCATAAGCTTGCAGAGGACTCCAGAATTGGAGACTGTAAAGAAGGTGATCTAAGATTCCAGAAGGATCTTAATCCATTGCGTCTTTGGGCTGAAAAATGTCACATGAAGTTCAATCTGGATAAATGGAAGGTATTGCATTTTGCTACATCAAATAAGAGTAGGCCTTATACAATTAATGATCGGGTGTTGCATCGTGTTGTGGAACACGGAGGCCAGTTTGCAAGTACATAATTCATTTTAGTTTGCTTCATATATAGACAGAATGATAAAAAAAATGTCATCTTGCCTTCGTTGATCTGTCCTTTGAGCGTATGAGTTGGTCCGTTATGTTGAAGTTGGATAGGACATTGGGTGATGCGTCTTCTGGAATACTGTGTCCAGTTCTTGCCGTCCAGTAAAAGCAAGGAAATTATTCGGCTGGAGTCGGTTTATAAGAGGTATACCAGCGTATGGCTAGTGGGGAAGGTTTGCGTTATAACGAAATACTGGATAGGCTGAGACTACTTTCACTCGAGCACTGGAGTTTGAAAGGCGACCTGATAGAAATTTATAAATTATTGAGAGTCTGTCTGGAGTTTACTGTAACTGTCTTTTCTCCAAGGAGGGGGCACTTTAAGACGAGAGGGCAAATGTTTAAAGATAAATAGGGGTTTAAAATAAGACATGAGAGGCTTTTTTAACAGAGGATGGTTTATGTGTGCAATTCACTTCCTGAGGCAGTGATGAATGAAAGTACATTCACAACATTTACAGGATATTTGGATCGATAAATAAATTGGAAAGTTTCAGTGGGATTAACAAACGCTATTCATTCATGTCTAGTACATAATTTATTGCCCAGAGATAAGTTCAGAATCAACCACGATATTATGGATTTGGAGTCACATACCAGCCAGACCAGATAGCTATGGCAGCTTCCTTCCCTATCAGGCATTAGTGAATCAGATCTACAACAACTGATTCAACATCATCATTAGAATCTAGGTATTTGTTTAAATAAAATTCCAGCATCTGCCTTGCCAGGGTTTGAACCCGTGTCCACAGAATTATATCTGGACATTCATGTTAACAATGCAGTAATAATATCTCAAGGGCATTATTAACCCTCAGCAGTTACAAGAGCCATCAGATGCGACTCGTTTAGTTTGGCATTATGTTCAGTATGAGCTGGTAGGAGTGAAAGGCCTGTTTTCATGCTGTGCGAGTCTATGACTTTCGCGCTATGAAACTGGCAGCTGGTTTGGATTAACAGCAGCGTTGACAGTTTAATTGATCTCCTTCTGGGATATGTAATCTTTCTGGTAAATCTGGAGGTTCTTCTGCTCATTGAGCCCGTCCCACACACGGGATTGTTGAATAGTCTGTCCCCAGTTTGACTGAGTAGATGAGTTTCCACTTCAGCAGATAATTGAATCCCGCATTACGCTGGTTTCTCTGTGATATCGGTGTCTTTGTATCTACCCAGGATGAACGATTGGTTCAGATCATGTCCACGCAGATGCAAGTCCCGTTGTCAATGTTGTGAATACGTATTTATTCTTCCTGATATACCCACAGGGTGTGAACGTCGCTGGTCAGGACAGCATTTGTTGTTCATCCTGATTCGCTGATGCCTCGCTGCACGGGAGACATGAATTCGATCCCAGTCTCGTGTGACTGTGTGCAGTTTGCACATTCTCTCTTTGCTTGTGTGAGTTTCCTCCCACAGTCTGAAGGTGTGCAGGTTACTGGGATCAGCCATGGGAAATGAAGGGGAACGGAATAGGTATGGAGTGTGGGTATGAAGGTATGTGCTTCAGAGGGATGGTGTGGACAGGAATGGGCCGATTGGCCTACTTTCCCACACGGTCCTCATTCTCGGATTAAGGGTCAGCTATTTTGTTCAGGTCCTGGAGACACAAGTCGGCAGGATTGGGTAAAGACGGTAGCATCCCCTGTGTAAGGGACATGCATGAATAGGATTGCAGGAAATAAAAGGCATGTTCCCTGTTCCTGAGATCAGGCTTTCATTCCGGGTTTTATTCATCGAACTTTAACATTACCAGTTCCGTGTGTGAGTGCCCAAGGATGAGTAGTTTATTATATAACCACAATACCACCTTCTCCAGGTTGCAGTAATTATTGGGAACAAGAAGCTGATTCTGATGCGAACAAAAGCAGATGCCAATATCAAAACCAATGATCCAAATACGAAAATGAAATTTCGAACCTTGCCACCCCAAACTTAAAGTCTCTACACGCTTTGGATGCGCCAATCGGCTGTCTTAGCAACATGTACTGATTATGGTCATAATATTATAAATGGGGGCAAGTATTCCCTTCTGCCCCGCTTTTGACCAGGAGCTGTCCCAACCTCGGAAATATATGCTCCTCTCTCCTGGCATTCCATCCCAGTTTCCAATTGGATCTTCGTCCATGCTTCACACAGTTTCTCTGATTCCGGGTCTGGAACTGGGATTATGTGTGATTGCATTCAGCAATTGGTCCTGCCTTGTGTGGGCAAAGTGATGAAGTAGCCGATGTTCAAATATAATGCTCTTGAAGCATACGTTTCAACAATATTCTGCACTGGCCCAAGAGTTTGGAGAGGTTCATTAATCCCATTCTACTGTACTCTCATTCATGGAACCTCCACAGTCTCTGGGGATGTGAAAGTTAAAGATTCGGTTCATTTTGCGTTCCCACATGCCTGCCGCTAAGTCTTGATATTGTACATTCTTCTTGACATTTCCTCTGCTACCATCCTGGTTGCAGTGTGCAAGCTTGGTCTGTTGAATGCTGCAACCGTTTAGTAGTTCGCATCCTGCGTTGTGATTGCAGCGACCTCGGCTCTAATCCACACCATAGCGGTCCGTTCTCTCAAAGCTTTACTTTTGGTGAAACACGGTAAGAAATTAATCGTTTTTTACAAGGTAAAATCCTTCGAGGTGATGATTTCTTTTCCATCGAATTCTGTTGTTCTGCATTTCAAATATCTCAATTTAAACCCAAAAGTTCTCGAAGATGTCTCTCCCTCGCACTCTCCCTAGCTCTCTTTTACGTCCCTCATCCCATTTGACTGAGGCATTGTACAATCTAACATACACTTGCACGTTGATACCGACCAGTCTGTGCCGTTGCACTCACTGTTACTGGGTGACCATGCCCCAATCTCTTCATTGGCACCTTCAAATCATTCGAGCCGTTTGAATGTCGTGGCTGTGAGATCAATTCTCTTTTAGCAGCTTTTACTGACATGGACCAGAGATTATTGGAGCGTGAGGCTCAATAAAAGGGCATAGGGAATAATTGGGGGAAAGAGACTCTATTAGAATAGATCCCCAGGAGGGCTTTCTGCGATAGCCTAGTGGTATTAACGCTGGATTGTTAACACAGCAAAGCCAGGTAATGTTCTGTGGAAACGGGCTCGATTCCCACCACACCACGACGATGATTGACTGTGAATTCAATAAATGCCTAGAATTAAGAATACGTTATCTGAAAGCCCCACCTGTTTCACTGACGTCATTGAGGGAAGGAAACTACTGTCCGTATCTGGTCTGGCGTCCACGTGACTCCAGACCGGAAGGCAATAAATGCTGCAGTTCCACCCCCGATGCTGTTACAGAATGGAAATATGTTAATTCGGCTCAGTGCTAGAATTGTCCAGGGATGAGATCGCACTGGGAGAGTTGCAGGAGAGATTCACTCGGATAGTGTCGAGGCTGAAGAGTTTCAGTCATGAAGGGCGACAGGACAAACTGGGGTTGTTTGTCACCGAGCAGAGGAGTTTGTGAGGGGTATAGATAAGGTAGACTCAAGGAAGCGTTTCCCATCGATGGAAAGAACGATCACAGGGGGGCAGAAATTTAATGAGGAAAGACAGAAAAATTTAAGTATATGTGTAGAAAAGCGGTATAGGCCGGCGGGTGTTCGAATTTGGAACACACTGTCTGTTAGTGTCAGAGAGGCAGCAACCCTTATAACCTAAAGGAATATGCACATGTGAATATGTTCTGCCAATACCTGTAAGGCTATGGGCTAAACCATTCTGGTCGTGAAGCAGTTGCTTTTGACAAATGCAACCACAACGGGATGAAGTGTCTCCTTTGAAACTGTTCTCCTTGATAGTATAGTGGATAGTGTCGCCGTATGTTATGCAGGAGTTAGGAGCTCAATTCCTGGCGGGGGCACTGTCAATGTTTAAAAACTGTCGCTCTGTTTCCAAATCGGGTTATTAATGTCTGTCCGTCCATTCTCCATAGGAAATGTCACAGGAAGGACAGTGCTTTTATTGGTAGAGGAATTGAGCTCCGGAGTCCTGAGGTCATGCTGCAGTTGTATAAGGCTCTGGTGCGGCCGCATCTGGAATATTGTGTGCAGTTTTGGTCGCCATACTATAGGAAGGATGCGGAGGCACTGGAACGGGTGCAGAGGAAGTTTACCAGGATGTTGCCTGGTATGGTAGGAAGATCCTATGAGGAAAGGCTGAGGCACTTGGGGTTGTTTTCATTGGAGAAAAGAAGGTTTAGGGGTGACTTGATAGAGGTGTACAAGATGATTAGGGGGTTAGATAGGGTAGACAGTGAGAACCTTTTTCCACGTATGGAGTCAGCTATTACAAGGGGGCATAGCTTTAAATTAAGGGGGGGGGGGTAGATATAGGACTGATGTTAGGGGTAGGTTCTTCACTCAGCGAGTCGTAAGTTCATGGAATGCCCTGCCAGTAGCAGTAGTGGATTCTCCCTCTTTATGGGTATTTAAGCGGGCATTGGATAGGTATATGGAGGATAGTGGGTTAGTGTAGGTTAGGTGGGCTTTGATCGGCGCAACATCGAGGGCCGAAGGGCCTGTACTGCGATGTATTCTTCTATGTTCTATGTTCTGTGCTGTCTGAATTGGCGTGGGGAAGGTCTGCAGCTCCCGGCGAGACAGTGTGTCAATGAAAGTGCAAACACGTGACTTCCGCAACCTGCACCTTGTGTCTGTACTGGAATCTAAACCATTTAATAGAAAGAAGAAGGAAGCTGAGGAAGAAACAGGGTAAACCAATTCAGATGTGAGCGCAGAAGCGTTTTCTGCAGTATCATGAGGAAAACTGACAAATGGCTCTGAGAAAGAGTTTGTCTGTCAGAACTGTTAGTTCACAGAGATGGTTTTGTTCCACTCAAGCCCTTAAGAAATTGAATAACAATTTAACTAAGACATGCAATGTTAGAACACACCAGGCGATGAGTCACGTGCTGGAAACTGTGTTTACAAGCCAGATGTTTGATAACTGATGATGATGCAATAGGATGAAGGACCATTCGCCATGCTTTTAAAATCTTGATAACTGCCATTTTTCAACTGAACAAAATAGGCAAAAACAATTTCATCAAGAAAAGTTCCAAGCATTGCATATGTCGTCCTTGGTGCGAACGGGCTGAAATGCAGCTGTCTCACTGCTATTTCCCAATGTTGATTTCCAGTCAGGGAAAAAAAAATGTTGTTCCTTATGGAAACCTTAAATTGAACATGAGTTCCTGACATAACAAAACAGCAAAGGTATAGCAGTTCTGTCAGAGTCAGTGAGAATTTCATATCGGAGTTGAAATCAGTTGCCTTTGCCTGCTGAGACTCAGAACTACAAAATGATCCTTATTGAAACATATAGGTATTTTCACCGATTTAATAAGTTGGATGCAGAAAGTTTGGTTCTGTGACCAGAGCACCTCGTATCGAATGACTTGGAGATGCCGGTTTTGGACTGGGGTATGCAAATTTGAAAATCACACAACCCCAGGTTATAGTCCAACAGGTTTAATTGGAAGCACTAGCTTTCGGACCACTGCTCATTCATCAGGTGATTGTGGAGTCCACAGTTGTAAGTCACAGAATTTTTAGCATATCTTTACAGTGTGATTAAACTGAAATTGTACATTGAAAAATACCTTGATTGTTTGCTCAGTCTCCGATCTGTTAGAATGACCATGTTAGCTTCACTTCTTTCATATGTAAAGTGCAAAACTTTTTTATTTTAAAGTTTCATTCGCAGGTGAAGTATATCAACTGGTGTCTGCACCCCCCCCACCACCCCCGTGCTGCTGTCTGTTCCATAAAGTTTAGACTGATTCTAATTTATTAAAATGAGTTACCAGAGACTTACATGGATTTATGCAGTTTTTGAGCAAAGTACAATGTAACTCTGCAAGTACAAATTCACCCCACAGAAATATATGTGTGCGTGTGTGAGTGTGTGTGTGTGTGTGTGTGTGTGTGTGTGTGTGTGTGTGTGTGTGTGTAGGAGGGTCTCTGTTTGTAGATAGGGCAATGGGATCACCTGTACTGTGACATGAACCCAATGACCATGGGTACCGAATTTAGCTATCAGTCTCTGTAGGGGCACTTTTAGCTGCTCCTGTTCCGAAGACTGCCTTGGAGGATTGTCACCCGAAGATCCGAGGTCGAATGCCCTGGATCACTGAAGTGTTCTCCGACTGGGAAGGGGCACACCTGTCTGTTGATTGATGTGCAGCGCCCATTCTGTTGTTGCCACCTCTGCTCAGCTTCACCTATGTACCATGTCTTAAGGCATCCTTGTCTGCAGCGTGTTGTTTATTTTAGATTAGCGTCAGTCTAAACATTATGGCACGGACGCAGCACACAGGGACTAACACCTTCAACATATTATCTGTGCTGACACTAATTGGTAAAGTCCACCTGAGAATGTAACTGTTAAAAGAAAGTTTTTCGATTTACATAAGAAAGAAATGAACCTAACATAGTCATTCTAACAGATGGAAGACTTAACAAGCAATCAAGGTATTTTTCCAATGTATAATTTCAGTGACATTACACTGTAACCTTTCGCTATAAATTCTGTACCTTACCACTGTGTACTCCACAGCCACCTGATGAAGGAGCAGCTCTCCAAACGCTATTGCTTCCATTAAACCTGTTGGTGTTGTGCGATTTTTAACTTCGTATTAGAATGCGGATCTCACAATTAAAATAGAGACGAAGAAACATTTATTCTCTCAGACAGTTCTGTATCAGTGGACTTTCTTGTAGCAGAAGGCTGTTGAGGAAGTGTCATTAGGTGGAATGAGGCTGAGATCGGCAGATCTTCAAACAGCAAAGACATCAAACGTTATGGCGAAAGGCAAGAATGTGCCGTTCAAGGTTATCAGATCAGATATGAACCCATTCAATAGAAGAGTAGACTTGATGGTCTGAATGGTGTCTATCTGTTCCTAAAATTGTTGGCCTAAATATGAAGCTGCAAAATCGACCTGAGTAAAATGGGCCAAATTTAAAAAAGCGTGGTCCCCCGGAGCACTGAACCGAGGTGAAATGTACAAAGAACAGCACACAAAGGGCAGACAATATTGGATAATTGATCCGTAGTGATCAGTATACCAAGGTAAACAGGAAAACCGATATTCAGTATCTACAGTGAACCTGGCTCCACGAGGTATGTAGTTAACTCTCACAAACCACTATTCCCCTTCCGTTTTCCTGACGACCCCTCCATTCTTGTTTTAAACTGATTGAAAGTCAGGCAATTGCCGATGACATTGTTGATGTGGAACTGTAGCATATAGAACATAGAACATTACAGTGCAGTAAAGGCCCTTCGGCCCTCGATGTTTCGCCACCCTGTCATACTAATCTGAAGCCCATCCCATCTACACTATTCCATGTACGTCCATATGCCTCTCCAATGACGACTTAAATGCACCTAATCTTAGCAAATCTACCACCATTACAGGCAAAGCATTCCATGCCCTAACTACTCTCTGAGGAAAGAAACTACCTCTGACATCTGTCTTATACCTGTCTCCCCTCACTTTAAAGTTGTGACCCTCGTGTTTGCAGTCCCCAAGCTTGGAAAAAGACTCTCCCTGTCCACCCTATCTAAACCTCTGATTATCTTGTATGTCTCTATTAAGTCACCTCTCAGTCTTCTCTCCAACGAGGACAGCCTCAAGGCCCTCAGTCTTTCCTCGTAATACACTAGTTCCATACTAGGCAACATGCGAGAAAATCCCCTCTGCACCCTTTCCAAAGCGTCAACATCCTTCCTATAATGCGGTGACCAGAACTGTTCACAATATTTCAAATGTGGTCGTACCAGATCTTTGTACAGCTGCAACATAACTTTCTGATTCCAGAACTCAATCCCTCTATTAATAAAGACCAAAACACTGTTTTCCTTCTTAACAACCCTGCCAATTTGGGTGGCACCTTTGAGGGATCTGTGTACATGGACACCGAGATCTCTCTGTTCATCTGCACTCCCAAGAATCTTACCATTAGCCCAGTAATTTGCATTCCAATGACTCCGTCCAAAGTGTATCACCTCACACTTGTCCATATTAAACTCTATTTGCCACCTCTCAGCCCAGCTCTGCATCCTATCAATGTCTCTCTGCAACCTACACCAACCTTCGTTACTATCCACAACTCCACCGACGGTAGTGTTGTCCGCAAATTTACTAACCCACCCTTCTAAGGTCTCATCCAGGTCATTTATAAAAATGACGAACAGCAGTGGACCCAACATCGACCCTTGCGGAATGCCGCTCGTAACTGGACACCAGGATGAACATGTTGCATCAATTACAACACTCTGTTTTCTTTCAGCGAGCCAATTACTGATTCAAACTACTATGTCTCCCACAATCCCATTCCTCCGCATTTTGTATAATAGTCTACTGTGGGAACCTTATCGAACACCTTGCTGAAATCCACATACACCACATCGACCGATTTACTCTCATCTACCTGTTTGGTCACTTTGCCAAAAAACTCATAAGATTCGTTAGGCACGACCTACCCTTTACAAAACCGTGCTGACTGTCCCTGATCAGATTATTCTTTTCTAGATGATTATAAATCCTATCTCTTGTAACCTTTTCCAACGCTTTACCAACAACTGAAGTGAGACTCACTAGTCTGTAATTAGCAGGGTTGTCTCGACTACCCTTCTTGAACAAGGGAACCACATTTGCGATCCTCCAGTCCTCAGGCACTATTCCTGTCGACAATGATGATTTCTAGATCAATGGCACAGGCTCGGCAATCTCTTCCTTTGCTTCCCAGAGGATCCTAGGATAGATCCCTTCTGGCCCAAAGGACTTGTCTATTTTCTCACTCTGCAGTATTTCTAATACCTCTTCCTTGTGAACCTCAATCTCTTCTAGTCTAGATGCAAGTATCTCTGTATCTTCCTCGCCAACATTTTCATTTTATATAGTGAACACTGTCGAAAAATATTTATTTAGTGTTTCCCATGTCTCCTCTGACTCCACGCACAACTTCCTACTATTATTCTTGATTGGCCCTAATTTAACTCTCGTCATTCTTTTATTCCTGACATACCTATGGAAAGCCTGAGGGTTAACCCTGATCCTATCCGCCATCAACTTCTAATGTCTCCTCCTGGCTCTCATGTCTCCTCCTGGCTCTTCTGAACTCTCTTATTAGTTCATGCAGGGAAACGATTCTGTCGGCTGCACATAATTCTGCTTCGAAATATCAGGCAGTATTTCATATTGATTACTGTACACGTTAACCTTTAACAAGCCATGACAGTGAAATCACTGAATCCTCATCACTATACGACCAGGGAAGATTTCTGTTAACATCACCCTGGACACCATGATATTCGTCATTCTCAACTCCCATCCTTCTGTGCGTGATCTCCTCGGCCCTATTCCGGTCTTGTTGGTTGGTTTACAACACTGAGGCTATCCAATCATCTTTGTATTTCAGTTTCTAAAGGATGAGACCTTCTCTCTGAGCTGGCAATGTGCTTGCTCAGTGGTGATAACACTGTCTTTGTAAACTAGAAAAGTGCTTGAAATCGGCCATTCCTGTTTTTCATTCCAAGAAACTGCGGCAAAACGTTCGGCAGGACAGGAAATAGCGGGCGTGAGCAGTGATCAAGTTTGGCAGCAAGAACGAGGTGAGGCAGTATAAACTACAGAGTAATGGGGAAACAATGGGCAAAGAACACTGGGACGGGAGGGGCTGAATGCTTCCTTTCTTTGCTGTAACCAGACATTGGTGTTGAACTCTGAAATGGGACAACATCAGACAAGTCGGTGAAATCTTACTTTCTGCTTGTTTTCTCCAGAGGCCTGTGTCACACTTGGGGGAAATGTGTCTGCGTGCTTCAGTCTATGGGTAAAAATGGGGTTCAGTTCCCATATCAAACTTTAATCCCATTTATTGTGTTTTACGAGATTAAAACGTTCCAGAGAAATTAACATTCATGTGAAACATCAGAGCTTACAAGGTTACAGACCAAGTGCTGGGAAATGAGATGAAGGGGCCCTTTTCTGTGCTGTAAACACTCGATAATTCAATCATTTTTGAGGGGAAACATATCTGCAGTGACATAATTCCAAAAACTGTGTTATGAAGAAACGGTGCAACTGCTTCTGTCCTCATCCCTGTTGGTCTAGTGGTTAGTATTCAGCGCTTTCACTGAGTGGCCTGGGTTTCATTACCGTTTAGGAAATCAGGACTTCTTGTTCATGATGCAGAGAGCGCAGCTCTACCAGGAATCTATTTCATGCCTTAGATCAGTCAATACCCCAGCTCATCAAACAAGGGAATAGTGCCTTCCCTCTCTCTGCACAGTCGGACAGTTAATCCTTCATTCTCCTCTGATTCCACTTTCCAAAGAATTTCAAAATATTGTCAAAACTGTGTCTCAGCTATTTCTTTTCTGTGCTTTTCATACACAGGAGCTGCAGCCATTGAGTGGGTTGGTTTCTGAAAACGAAACGTACCTATGAGCAATGTATTGGGCTATTCCAGGATTGCCTTCTCTGACGGCGCTGGGACATGACTGGTGTTGTCTATGATATGGAAGTGCCAGTGTTTGAGTTGGATAGACAAAGATAAAAATTACACAAAACCAGGGCAGAGTCCAGCAGGTTTATTTGGAAGCACTAGCTTTCGGAGAGCCATCCTTCATCTGGTGGGTGTTTTTCTGCAGAAACTTGGTGTGTGTGTCAATATGCGTGATCTTTTGGAAGATCATCTGGACTTTAACCGACCGTTCGTGGTGTCGACAGTACCCATGACGTGGAGGTGTTGGTGTTGGACTGGGGTGGATACATTTAATAATCACACAAAGGCATTTTAGATTCCAACAGTTGACAAACACCTGATGAAGGAGCAGTGCATGGAACACTCGTGCTTCCAAATACGTCTGTTCAATACAATCTGGTGCTGTGTGATTTTTACTCTGACAGCTCTTGGTAATGTTTAACTGGTCGAAGACAGTGAAAGAATTTTAGTTCGTGGAGATGAAAATTTCAAATATTACCCACCTCAGCATAACAAAAATGATTAGGTTGAATTTGTGATCAATCTCCATAATGCGCTTGCGGAAAGTAAAAGTCGAACCTTCAACCACCTGATCCATAGCCAGCTATACAAATGGTTGTACCAGTGGCCAGATGCACAGCTGAGATTTTACTTGCTGCAGAGCTGTGGGGTTAACAAGGACATCAGCAATAACAGTAACAGTCACAAGGTGAACAAAGAACAAAGATAATCACCATCATTGATTCACTGCAATTTGTCCTCAAAAAAACGACCATTCACAATCTGATCAGCCAATCAATGAGGTCACTGCTGATCTTGGAAATTGCAACAGACTTTGCTGCGTTTTCACCAAAATTTGAGGTAAACTCCAGCCTAATCATAACATCGCATATTCCCATTAATTTTCAGCTGTGGATTACGTTAATGACCTGTCCGTATTTTGCAGGAAATGAGTGAAAATATCCTTCCGGTGATGTAATCGAGTGCAGAGTCGGCCAGAAAAGAAAAGACAAAGACCTGAAACATCACTCCCATTTCTCTCTGTACCAATGCGTTTTCCTGAGTTGAATATTTGCAGGACTTGTCTTTACTATCTAAAAAAATAATGATTTTCCCGGGAAAGATTCTTCATAAATCAATTAACATCTGAGGTATTGAAACATATTTTACTTCAGATTAAAATAGTTGAATATCTTTTCCCCCAGCCTAATGTCCCAATCCTCCCTCCTCTTCCATGTAAATACAAGCTTTGCCAGGTGATGTTGGAGCTCCCAACCTGACGTTCCAATGCTCCTTGCTGCTCCATGTCAATAGAAGCGGCTCTACTTGAATTTGGAGCTCCCACTCTGATGTCCCAATGCTCCCAGCTGCTACATGTCATTAAACGCTAGTCCTTGTGAGCTTGGAGCTCCCAGTCTGATGTCCCAATGTTCCCTCCTCCATGTCAATAGAAGAGGTCCAGTTGAGGTTGGATCTATCACTCTGATGTCCCAATGCTCCCTGATGCTACATGTCATTAAACGCTGATCCAGGTGAGAGTGGAGCTCCCAGATGGTTCTTGCAAAGCTCCCTGCTCCATGCTAACTGAAGCTGCTCCAAATGAGGATGGATCTTGCATTCGGATGTGCCAATGCTCCCTGCTGCTCCATGTCAACAGACGCTGCTCCAGGTGTGGTTGGAACTCCCAGACTGATGTCACGATGCTCCCTGGTCCACGTCAAAAGACGCTGCTCCAGATGAAGTGGAAGCTCCCATCCCTGGCAGCTCACATACTTCTATACCATTATAGAAATACTGCCCACTCAACATTTCTACCACTGGAGCCATTGGTGGAATATCTGCATCATGAGAACCTAATATTATTTTTAGTCACCACCGAATCATTATTTCCAAAAGTCATTCTTTCTTAAACCTTATTTAGCATGTGCAGACTGCAGTCAAGCCGAAGTAAGATAATGGTGCTAATTGATGTAAGCTGAATAAAAATTACATCCTACTTTTCATGTTGAGTAACTGCGACTTAGCAATAAAATGTCTATATTGAAATCACACTTTTATTCCCGGTGAGAGAATGTGGTTTGCATTATTTAAAATGAACTTGTTCACTGTTTAAAATGATCAAATAGATCTCAATTTCAAAACAAAATTGGTAACGTTGTCATCCATCTTGAAATGTGGTGTCTTCTTCTTTCAACCAGACGGGTATAATAACGAAAAGTCTATTAATGATATGCGTATAAAGACACTTTAAATCGCAAGGTTTGTGAAGATTTGTAGCCCAGGTTGAAGTTTAGGATGTAGGTTTGTTCACTGAGCTGTAGGTTTGATATCCAGACGTTTCATTACCTGGCTCGGTAACATCATTAGGGGCGATCTCCAAGTGAAGCGAAGCTGTTGTCTCTTGCTTTCTATTTATATCTTTCTTCTGGATGGGGTTCCTGGGGTTTGTGGTGATGTCATTTCCTGTTCGTTTTCTGCGGGGTTGATGGCATTTAGATCTATGTGTTTGTTTATGGCGTTGTGGTTGGAGTGCCAGGCCTCTGGGAATTCTCTGGCATGTCTTTGCTTAGACTGTCCCAGGATCAATGTGGACTACCAAAAATCCATAAACGAGGAGCCCCCCTCAGACCCATAGTCTCTTTACCCAGAACACCAACTTACAGATGGGCCAAAGAACTACACGCAAGACTGAAATGCCTCATAGAAGAGTCACAGCACTCCATCCACTCCACCCAGGAATTCCTAAAAATCATCAAAAACACCAAAATAGAGGAAGAAGAAGCAATGATCTCATTCGACATAACAGCACTGTTCACCTCCATCAACATCGACCTGGCAAAGGAAACACTTACCACACTTTTAGAAGAGACCATCACAGACGCACCAACAACCATCACTCACATTACCAACGAAAACATAATGAAGCTCGTGGACCTGTACCTCACATCCGACTTCACTTTCAACAACATATCTACAAAGAAACCAACGGCACACCCATGAGATCTCCGGTATCAGGATTCATAGCAGAGGCGGTAATGCAAAGACTAGAACAAACAGCCCTACCAACAATGAAACCAAAAATCTGGGTCGGCTATGTAGATGACACCTTTGTCATCACAAAACAAAACAAGATAGTAAAGACATTTAACATCATCAACAACACCCTCAGAGGCATAAAGTTCACGAAGGAGGAAGAAACCGGAAACAAACTCGCATTCCTGAACGTCACAGTAGAAAGAAAGGACAATGGAGAACTACAAACCTGCGTATACAGAAAACCGACAAACACTGACCAAATACTTAACGACATCAGCAACCATCCCAACACACACAAACGAAGCTGTGTCAGAACACTATTCCAACGAGCCACCACACACTGCAGCACAGACGAATTTCGGAAAACAGAGGAGAACCACCTATACAACGTAATCGAGAAGAACAGATACTCAAAAAATACAGTCCGCAGATTCCTCAAGAACAAACCACGACAAGCAGACCAAACACAGTCAGGAACCCTAACCACCTTACCATACATCAAAGAAGTTTCAGAAATGACAGCCAGACTACTAAGACCCCTCGGAATCCTAGTTGTACACAAATCCACCAACACTCTCAAACAAAAACTAACAAACTTAAAAGACACAGTTCAACCCGTGGACAAAACCAACGTCATCTACAAAGTTCCATGCAAGGACTGCCACCAACACTACGTAAGACAAACAGGAAGAAAGTTAGCCACCAGGATACACGAACACCAGCTAGCAACAAAAAGCCACGACCTTCTCTCCTTCGTAGTCCTACATACGGATTAAAAATATCACTATTTCGACTGGGACAACACATCTATCCTGGAACAGGCTAAGCAAAGACACGCCAGAGAATTCCTAGAGGCCTGGCACTCCAACCACAATGCCATAAACAAACACTTAGATCTAGATGCCATCTATCAACCCCTCAGAAAACGAACAGGAAATGACATCACCGCAAACCCCAGGAACACCATCGAGGAGAAAGATATAAATAGAAAGCAGGAGACAACAGCTTCGCTTCACTTGGAGGTCGCCACTGATGATGATGTTACCTAGCCAAGTGAAGAAATGTCTGGATATCAAAGCTACAGCTCAGCGAGCAAACCTACACCCTACATGTTAAATCATTTTTCATGTTTATGTTGCATGAATCTGCGGTTATTGATCCACAGTTTAGTTTCACTCCCTATAGGTAACATGCTGATTTCTCCCGTTGTACATAGTTCAATGTGATGCATCCAGTGTTTGCATAACCAGATGGAGCTTGCTTCCCACATCTTGTGTTTATCTGTACCTTATGTCCAGCATTCATCAATGGCGAGAGCGAGACCAATGTGTAAGTCTCTCCGTGCCCATGCACGGCACCCACAGCAGCAATTCTCCACTGTGCATTTACAGCCAGTTCTCAGTGCCCCTAAACCCACGCCCTGCCCCTTTGAAATATCTCCATTATTTTGTGCTGTCTCGCTGTGCTCTTCTCACCAGGATGAATTACTTCTACTCAACGTCCTCCGGATTTCATCTGGCAAAACATTCATTAAGAATCCCTTTGCATAACATGCACTTCGCAGCTCTCAGTATTTGATTTTCCTGTATGTCTTTCATACGAAAAAACGTTAACAGCAACTTGACTTGAAAAAGAAAATCGCGCTCCTTTTCATTATCCCAATGCAACCGACATTGCAATGTAGTTTATTCAACAGGCTCAAACTATTCTTTGAGATTTTTGTCATAGCGTCAATGCAGATAAAATAACTAGTAGAATCCCAGTTTGCATACGACAGCTGTGATAATCTGAAAACCACACCCTTGAAAGCCAGTGATGACAGCGACGAGAGTGGGATTCGAACCCACGCGTGCAGAGCACAACAGATGAGCAGTCCATCGCCTTAACCTCTCGGCCCACCTCGTCACAGATACACGAAAAGCTCTGACCTTATGAATAATTGAATTTCGTAAATCATGCAGAGCAGCAGATATTTCTCCCTGGTGTTGGTGAAATGAGAAATAACACAGTACGGTTCCAAGACTATGGTCTGACCCCTGGGATGTGGGGCAAGTGCACTCCCACTGTCACACTGTGCACACATTGATCTGAACAAATGTGAGGAAATGAATATGTAACAAGGTCTGTTGACTTCTGTGAAGATTTGAAGTCAATGGAATGAAGAACCCGAGACAGCAGGAGGTTTTCTTTCAATAAAGAGTTGGATCGAACTCTGAAGGATCGTGGAGTCAAGGGTTATGGGACTAAGGCAGGAACAGGATACAGATTGAGGATGTTCAGCCATGATCATAATGAATGGTGGTGCTGGCTCGAAGGGCAGAATGGCCTACTCCTGCACCTGCTGTCTATTGTCTATTAAATTGCCTGTGAGGAATTGTTTTCCAGACTGGAGGAGAGTGCATAGTGCTCAATGTCATTATTCGGAACACCTAACTTCTGCTCAGATGTTTTTGACACTCACTTGTGTACAGGACAGACAATTTCAAAATCCAAAATAAGGCTAAACTGACAATTGAACTCAACAATGCAAAAACCTTGATCTGTATCATTTTCCTGGGCCGTGCGACACCAAGTCACTGTATGATCACAGCAACACAGTGAGCAAGTGTCAGATGGAAAATGAGTGCAGTGCCAGAGCGCATACTGGGAGCAGCAGGTGACACACGGGGAAGTGCATTTCCCACAACAGGAACACTTCCCAAACAGCGGACTGCGGTGGAAGGATTCAGAGGGAGTTTAAACTTTGAAATTCGATGCCAGAGACACAATGGAGTTCTGTCATTGAGTCTGTTCAAGATGAAGATTTTAAGATTTCTACAGATGCAAAACAAAATAAAAAGCCCATGGGTTAGTGAAGGCAAAATATGAAATTGTACATTTCATCAATCTATCCATCTTTACAATGAGTACCTCACCACTTTCCTCACGTGGGGACAGAAACCCTGGTAAAGATGATCATATAATCCCCGTTACTAGCCATGGAATCAGAGAAACTCAGTTTCCCAAACGTTAAGGTAAAACCAGGAATGTGGAGGTAAGCATTAATGTGTTGCTCCTGTGCTGAAGGTGACCAGTGCACGGTATCTCTGTTCCAGTTTAGTGGGCTGTGCTGTGCCGAAGGTTTAATTTTGAGCCTCACATGGAGCAGCTTCAATTTGTCGTCGTGTTGAGGGATACGGACAGAAGGTGATATTGAGCAAAGCCAAGTTTATGGGAAAATACCGATGTTTGTGGATTGAGAAACGACATTTTCTGAATAATGACTCCTTGATCAACAAACATACTGCAAGTATCTAAAACGTGAAGAGACATATGTGGAGAGAGAGACGAAGGTGATTTTTCAGCAGATGGATAACGTTTCCCATGTGCACTGCTTTAAATTCCGGGAAAATAGATGTTGAACTGGTTTCATGTTACACAGTTTGTTGCAAACTCACAAAGGTAGTTGCAATAATCAAAAAAGAAATCACATTGGATCGTTTGAATATTGTATTGAACTGAATTTTGGTCTGAGCATATTTTATCTGAAATGGCGTGCTGCAGAGAAGTACAGATGGTTAACAACACAAAAGGACAGAGTTTTCTTGGTGGATTTCTTGGGTGGAGTTAAGAATGTACGAAATATGCATAACATCATGTGAATGTGGTCAAATCTTTAAAGTAGGTGTTGCGTCTCCAAGTGACGATTCAATTCATTATCCTACTCATTAGGATATGACTTCTGTCTGCTGTTATTTTACGACATCAGCCTCATTTACAGAGTTTCACCTTGAAACCAGAGTTTCACATAGTAATTGTCGTAGCTATTGTCTATCGTATGTCGGTGTTCTTGTTCATCATTTCATAGGTCCCTGTATTGAATTCTACTGAACGTTTAATTTGTGAATGGAGACATTCCCTTCACCACTCATTCGAAACTCAATGAAACATTGAAAGATTTTACTCATATGCTTCCAGAGGACAGTCCTGCCATTACTGGGAAAAATCAGTGAACATTCCCCACGTATCCTCGAAGGCAAGGATTTCCTTTTCCATTTTAGGAGATCATTACAGCCCTGAATCCCATGTGTGCGTTCATGAAAACCAAAACAGTTGCAGCAAGACTTTAAAATGAAGATTTTGCTATCTGCTTGCATTGGTTGTTTCAAAAATTACATTCCATATTGTGGTATGTTTGTGGATGAAAGTACTTCCTGAATCTTGAGCAATTGTATTTCAATTTTGTCAAAGGATTATCATTCGCTGTTCTCTCTTTCCCTTTCAGTTTCCCGTTTTATATCCCGTATTTTATCAGTTTATCTTAAATTTTCAATACTTTCAATCAATCTCGCTCCTGATTACCAATCCGAGAGAATGCCACAATTTTGTCAATTTATATGCAGTGCAGCTGGAGGGCGTGGTGACCAAGTGGAAAGGCATTGGTCACGTGAACCAAATAAAAGGAGCCGGCCGGTGGAATCGGGCCGTTCCATCACAGTCATATTTAAAACATGATGGCAGAAAATAAGAAAAAAAATGAAAAAAATTGCTGATGTTGAAAATCAAACAAAAACAGACGTTGCTGGAACATTTCAGGACGTCTGGCAGCATCTGTGGAGAGACGGACCCAATGGATGTGAAACGTTAACTGTGATTCATCTGCACAGACGCTGCCAGCACACCTGTGATTTTACAGCAATTTCTGTTTTTGTTTCAGATTGGCAGATTTTGTCGCAGTCCATGAGAACAGTGCTCATGAGAATCAAACAGACAGCATGGACCTGGCAGTGTGAAATGAGACAGTAATAATGAATGAGTGGAGGGTGTTGTACTGGAAAAGCACAGCAGGTCAGGCAACATCCGAGGTGCAGGAGAATGGACGATTTAGGCATAAGCCATTCATCAGGAATTAGTCTTGTGAGTCGGGCAGAGGAACAAAGCTGAAGCCAGGTGCCAACTGGCAGGCTCCTCCTCCTACAGACCACGATCACAAACTCTCCTCCTCTCACCAAACAATCATCTACCAGACCAACCACAATCTCATCACCTCTGGGCATCTCCTATCCACAACCTTCAACCTCATTGTCTGTGCACTCCCCAATTCTACCTCCTTCCTAAGATTCACAAACCTGACTGCCCCAGTCGACCTATTGTCTCATCCTGAGCCTGTCCCATCCGAATCATCTCTTCCTACATCGACACACTCCTCTCTTCCCAGTTCAGGAAATGCCCACTTACATTCGTGACACCTCCTCCAAGAATTTCGTTTCCCTAGCCCCCATCGCTTCATCTTCACCATGGACATCCTGTCCCTGTACAAATCCATCTGCCATGACAGAAGTCTACAAGCCTTCCATTTCTTAATCTCACACTATCCCAAACAGTACCTTTCCACCGACATCCACATCCACTTGACTGAACTGGTCCTCACAATCAACAACTTCTCTTTCCAATTCTCCCATTGACGCTGGTAGCCATGGGCACCACATACGACCTAGCTATGCCTGCCTGTTTGTTAGATACGCGGAACTGTCCATCTTTCACAATTACACAGGCACCATCCTCCACCTGTTCCTCCGCTACATTGAAGAATGTTTGGGTTCACTTGGTGCTCCAACGAGGAGGTTGCATAGCTCACCAACTTTACCAACACCTTCCACTCCGACCTCAAATTTATCCGGATCCTCTTGGCAACTTCCCTCACCTTCCTGGACCTCTCCATCACCGACTCTGGCAACTGACTAATTACAGACATATACTACAAGCCCACCGACTCCCACATGTATCTAGTCTACATCTCCTCCAACCCTATCTCGTGTAAGAACGCCATTCCTTATTCACAATTCCTCCACCTCCAGCACATATGTTTCCAGGATGACCAATTTCACCTCAGAAAGAGCCAGTTGGTCTCCTTCTTCCACGATCATAAATTGCCTTCCCACGTGGTTGACAGCGCCCTCTCGTTCAACACCTTCATTTCACACACCACCACCCTTGACGCCACGCCTCTCAACGCAACAAAGACAGAACCACCTGGTGCTCACCTTACATCCCATCAAACTCCGCATAAACGCATCATATTCTGCCACTGATGCCACCTCCAAACAGACACCATCACCAGAGATATATTTCGCTGCCCAGCCCTGCCAACATTCCGTAAAGACCATTCCCTCCATGACCCCCTCTTCAGGTCCATGCATCTCCCCCAACCAGCCCACAACCCTCTCCTGGCACCTTTCACTGCCACCAAAAGAAGGGTGAAACTAGCACCCACACCACTCCCCTCACCTTAGCCAAGACCCGAATGGATCTTTCCACATCCATTAGAAATTCACCTTTACAGCGACCAATGTCATCTACTGAATCCGTTGCGCCCAGTGCGGTCTCCTCTACATCAGGGAGACAGGAAACCTTCTTGCAGATCATTTCAGAGAACATCTCTGGGACACCCGCACCCACCAACTTCACCATCCCGTGGCTGATCACTTCAACTCCCCCTCCTACCCATTCAAAGACATACAGGTCTTGGACCTCGCCACTGCCAAACCGTTACCACCCAACGCCTGGAGGAGGAACACGACACCTACCGGCTTGGGACCCTAACACCACAGGGGATAAATGTGAATTTGAACAGTTACCTCATTTCCCCTCCCCCAAGCCCAAGCCTTCAACTCGGCACCGTCCTCACAACCCTTTCGATCACTGCTATTTCTGACCTATTTTCTTCTCCCTCCTATTCATTCTTCTATTACTTTCCAGCTATTTCCCCTCAACCCCACACTATTTCCTTTTATCTCTCAGCCCCGACTCACAAGCCTTATTCCAGATGAAGGGCTTAGGTCTGAAACCTGAATACTCCTGCTCCTCGGATGCTCCCTGATCTGCTGTGCTTTTGCAACATCACACTACCAACTCTGATCTCCAGCATCTGCAGTCCTAACTTTATCCTTCGAATTATCAATGACCTTAGAATGAATATATCCCTGGATTGCAGTGATCACAGTGTGACTGAGTTTTCCATTTATTTTGGGTGAGGGCAGGCTGGATCTGAGACGAGCGATTAACATCTAAACAATGGGAATGGTATCAGATAGCGAAGTTAGGGCGGGCTGAAGTGAAGTGGAAAATTCTGTCAGAAGATGGGTCAATACAACTGCATCACATCATCTAGACTGTAAAAGACACGCAGAAGGAGAAAATCAACTTTAGTGCAGGCACAATGACAGGCAAAGTGGAAAGGAGACAATACAACGCACTGAGGTGCAGTGGAAGTATTTATGTGAACGGATTCGATATATAAGCTACACCTTTACATATGGACTGCCATCACATTGGAAAAAGGAATTTCCTGCAGTCTAACGGCGATATTTGCCTGTGACATCACAATGCTGAGAGACACTGACATAGTTTCTTCTGTAGCTGCATGGCCGAGTGAAAGCATGATCGTCCCATTAACCAGAATTCAATACTTCAAAGCTTTCCTCTGCCCTGTACAACTTATTTGCTGCCCCTGTAGTCAGATCTCAATCGCTTGACTGTGTATCTTCTTCTGCTTCCTGCTTCATGGAAACACTTGAAACGTGAACAAATCCACTTTCCACTTTCACCAATCTTTTGCAACTCCCGAGTTGGCACAGGTACGAGTGACCGATTGGCCTTCTCGAGCGTTCTCACTCCGGTATGATCTGAATGATAACGTGGACTGTGTCTGATCTGCAGAATGTCCCCACGCGGGACGATGCTGTTTATCCCATCCCCGTGGACTGAGCTGTCTCTATTGACAGAGTATTCAGCCATTTCCCTCCACTTGCAGGCATTATGACGGGATGTAAATGCGGATATGCTCTGAAGCTTCCTCTCACGGGCACAGCCAGGTGCAAGAGCGCCGCTGGAACTTTGCAACTTTGATTGCGAACTTCCTCCAAATATCATTTATTTGAGAGAGAGAGAGAAACGTGCTGAGCTGGTGGGATTGAGAGAAATGGGCTGTGGACTCTCTTCCCTCAGTAAAATTCAAATCAGTGCATTTTTGTGCTGCCCATTTGATGTTCAGAATCAATCTTCACAGAACAATCCAGCAGGAGGGCTTTTGTTTCAGAGGCGTCGGTTTCTTTGCTGCAATCGGGCATCAGTTAACATCTGAGTCCCAACTGTCCTGGATGAAGTGACTCCGAATGAAACCCTCACTCACTGAGAACCTTCCCCACAGCCAGGGGCTGCGGGGCTGCAGACAGTCCAAAGCGGAAGGGAGGATTAAAAACGAGCCATCATTTCACCCTCAGCCACTCTATCACAGAGACAGGGAGAGGGACGGCAGAGACGTGTGACGTCATTCACGTGCCGACAGAAGCCGTTCAGCCCATCGAGTCCACAGTAAATCTCTATCGCTTGCTTCTATCTGAGGTTATTAATCATCAGTGCTGCCTGTCCTAATAATAGGGAACTGTATCTGTGTCGAAATGCTGTCTCCAACATACTGAACCACATGTCATTCACGGCTGTTCATTTCCCCGGAGGACCCTGCTGTGTGACACAGTGTGGGGAAGAACTGCAAGGCGGTAAAAACAATGACTGCAGATGCTGGAAACCAGATTCTAGATTAGTGGTGGTGGAAGAGCACAGCAGTTCAGGCAGCATCCAAGTAGCTTCGAAATCGACGTTTCGGGCAGAATCCCTTCATTAGGAATAAAGGCAGTGAACCTGAAGCGTGGAGGAGGCTAGAGGAGGGTGGGGTGGGGAGAAAGTAGCGTAGAGTACCATGCGTGATTGGGGGAGGGGATTAAGGTGAAAGGTCAGGGAGGAGAGGGTGGAGTGGATAATTGGAAAAGGAGCTAGGCAGGTAGGACAAGTCCGGACAAGTCATGGGGACAGTGCTGATCTGGAAGTTTAGAACTAGGGCGAGGTGGGGGACGGGGAAATGAGGAAACTGTTGAAGTCCACATTGATGCCCTGGGGTTGAAGTGTTCCGAGGCGGAAGATGAGGCGTTCTTCCTCCAGGCCTCTGGTGGTGAGGGAGCGGCGGTGAAGGAAGCCCAGGACCTTCATGTACTCGGCAGATTGGGAGGGGGAGTTGAAATGTTGGGCCACAGGGCGGTGTGGTTGAGTGGTGCGGGTGTCCCGGAAATGTTCCTTAAAGTGCTCTGCTAGGAGGCGCCCAGTCTCCCCAATGTAGAGGAGACTGCATCGGGAGCAACGGATACAATAAATGATATTAGTGGATGTGCAAATAAAACTTTGATGGATGTGGAAGGCTCTTTTAGGGCCTTGGAGAGAGGTGAGGGAGGAGGTGTGGGCGCAGGTTTTCCAGTTCCTGCGGTGGCAGGGAAAGTGCCAGAATTGGAGGGTGGGTTGTAGGGGAGCGTGGACCTGACCAGGTAGTCACGGAGGGAACGGTCTTTGTGGAAGGCGGAAAGGGGTGGGGAGGGAAATATATCCCTGGTGGTGGGGTCTGTTTGGAGGTGGCAGAAATGACAGCGGATGATTTGGTTTATGCGAAGGTTTGTAGGGTGGAAGGTTAGCACCAGGGGCGTTCTGTCCTTGTCCTGGTTGGAGGGGTGGGGTCTGAGGGCGGAGGTGCGGAATGTAGATGAGATGCATTGGAGGGCATCTTTAACCACTTGGGAAGGGAAATTGCGGTCTCTAAAGAAGGAGGCCATCTAGTGTGTTTTGTGGTGGAACTGGTCCTCCTGGGAACAGGTCCGGTGGAGGCGGAGGAATTGGGAATATGAGATGGCATTTTTGCAAGAGGTAGGGTGGGAAGAGGTGTAATGCAAGAGGTAGGGTGGGAAGAGGTGTGCAGGAGGTAGGGTGGGAAGAGGTGTGCATCGGGTCAAATCCCCATCACATACGTGACTGTTGTTCTCATGTTTATTTTTTCTCTGTGTGTGCTGAAGTAACACAGTGAGGGAGCAATTACTGTTGTCAGACATACATGTAGGGGCGTATTAAATACTGAAGTTGTGAGATCCGAGCAGTGTTTATTAACATCGACCATTCAGTGTTCGAAACTCTGGCTCAGGAATTTGACAGAGAGCGAATTTGAGCAAAGGTTGAGCCGGGGCGTTTACCCCATGACGTAACACGAGTTTCTGCGGTTGCTTTGTTGTTCACGTCATTTGTGTGTTTTGCATCATTGAGGATTTTGAAGTTGTCCCCTCTATAGAAAAGGCCTGTGCTTTTGCAACATTGTACAAAAGATGCAGTACAATAACAGCCGATGCTAATTCTGTCTACTTATCCAGATATTGATCCCTGGAAACAGCATTGTGCACTCTCCTCGAGTCTGGAAAACAACTTCCTCACAGATAATGTTATATTCTCGCTCTCATGGCACTTTTCATTCCATCGGCTTCTGTTTTTCACGGAATCCGATTCAATGGATCTTGTCACTGTGTGTGTACATGTGTCAATGTATGTCTGCCTCTGTGTGTGCATGCCTGTATGTCTGTGTTGGTGTGTGTCGGTGTGTGCATGTCTCTGTGCATCTCTGTGTGTCTGTGTGATAATATGTGCTTGTTTTGTGTGTGTGCGAGTGATTGTGTGTCTCTGTGTATCAGTGATTCTGCGTGTGTGTGAGGAGTGTGGGTGTCTCTGTGTAGTTGGCTTGTAAGGGTGTTTTCTATGTGTCAATGTGTGTATGCCTCTGTCTGTGTGCCAGTGTATGTGCATATCAGTATGTATCTGTGTGCCTGTGTGTGTGTGTGTCTGTGTTTCTGTCTGTGTGTTCCTTTGTGCATGTATGTACGTACATGTGCTTTTTGCGTGTCTGCATATGTGTTAGTTGTGTGTCTGGCTGAGTGTGTCTGTCCGTGTATGAGAGTAAATGTGCATTTGTGGGGAGGGTGCGTGTCTATGTGTGTTAGTGTGCATGTTTGTTTGAGTGTGTATGCCTGTCTGTGTGTGAGTATGTGTGTGTGTGTGTGGGCAGTGTGGGTGTCTCTGTGTGGGGAGTGTGGATGTTTTCGAGCGTGGGAAGCATGGTTGTCTTTGTGTTTGTGTGTGTGTGTCTGTGTGTGTTTCTGTCTCTGTGTGTGCGTGTGTGTCTGTGTGTGTGTTTCTGTGTCTGTGGGTGCGTGTGTGTCTATGTCAAAGAGTGTGGTGCTGGAAAAGCACAGAATTTCAGGCAGCATCCAAGGAGCATGAAAGTTGGAATTTCGAGCATAATCTCATCATTAGTAACGAGGCTTGTGGACCATGTGGGCCAAATGATAAATGGAAGGGGATGGTGCTTGGGTAAGGCAGCTGGGAAGGCGACAAATAAATGATGGTGGAGTGAAGGTGATAGTTTGGAGCAAAGAGTGAAGTGGATAGTGGGAATGAAGACGGACAGGTAGCACAGTTCAAGAGGGAGGTGCCGAGTTGGAAGGATGGATCTGGGATAAGTTCTGGTGGGGGGTTGGAATGAAGAAACGAATGAAATCTGTGTCTGTGTGTGTTCTGCGGGTGTGTGTGTCTGTGTAAGTGCATGCGTATGTGTGCATGTATGTATATATATCTGCATGAGTGTAAGCATTTTGTGTGCGTGTGTGTGTGTCATGGGCGTGTGCATGTCTCTTTGTGTGTGTGGCTCTCTGCGTCTGGGTGTGTGTCGCGTGTGTGTGTGCGTTTGTAAGTGCGTGTGTAGGGTGGCTATAGGTATGTGTATCTGTATGTGAGTGTCTGTGTGCAGCTGTATATGTCTGTGTGCACGTGTCTCTGTGTGTGCACACGTTTGTAGTGTGTGTGTAAGTGTGTGTGGCGGTGGCTATGAGTATTGTGTATCTGTGCATGAGTGTCTGTGTGCAGCTCTATGTGTGTACATGCCTCTGTGTGTGTGCGTGTTTGTAGTGTGTGTGTGTGCGTATATGTGTGTTGATGGTGCTCTCAGTTTGGATAGTGCTGTGAGCTGATACACTCCCTCTGTCCTTCCGAAACTGAATCCCTATGATTTTCGCCCTCCATTACCACCTGTACAGAGGGGTGGGGAGACCAGCAGAGACTGACTGCGACAGAAAGCTCAGCAAGTCTGTCACCATCTGTGGGCAGAAATGGAATTTAATGTTTTGGGTTGAGTACCCCTTCCTCAGAAACTCATGTCAGGGGGATAGCACATCACATTAACACCACAGTGACTGCCAGCCTCGACCTACACTGATACACACAGATAAACACACACGAACACAGAGACATAGAGACACTCACTCATACACTGACACTAATACAGACATGGAGTGTCTGTCAGTAATTCTCTTGCTCCGGTAACTTTGTCAATATATCACTTGGACTCTGGTATGTGTCAGTTTTTTTCAATCTATTCTTGGTGAGTGTTTTCGTATTGTGCTTGTTCACACTAGTGAGAGAGTCAGTAAGTATGAGTGGAGAGTGATTGTAGGACAATTTCATTGCTTGCCGAAACCAAACCTGGAAGAATTGTAAAGTGTGTGGAGGACAGTGTGGAACTCCAAAAGGGCAGTGACAAATTGGTGTAGTGTTCCGTTTTATGGCAGATGAGCATCAATGCAGAGCAGTGTGAGATGATGCACTTAAGTAGGAATAACATTGAGAGACAATATAAAATATCTGTACAGTTATAAAAGGGCTGCAGGAGCACAGGATGCTGGATATATATGAGGACAGATTATTTGACATGGCAGGACAAGTGAGGAGAGCAGTAAATGTCACAGATTATTTTCAGTATTTGAGCTGTTTACAGGAGGAGGTATAGGAGGGAGCCTCCGTGCTCCCTTCCTGGGAGGTAATAGCGACGATGTGTTGTGAGCCCACCCTCCGGCCACCGAGATGGTGCAGTTTCCATTTATACCAGCTCGACACAAAAGAGAGATGGCATCAGGGCCACGGCTTAGAAGTTGTGCCGGGGGAAACGGAACTGCCAGTGGGTTTAAAGTGAGAATTGCCCTTCACTGAACATTGCTCCTTACTCGTTTGGTGAGATGTGGATGTTTCAGAATCTCCACACGAGGCATCCCGGTCCTCTCCAACTCGTAGCAGGGTCCTCCCCATGTGGTGCTGGGGTGGTGGGGGAGGTGGTGGTGGGATGAGGGAGCGGATATCGGGCACTCCACTACCCGGCTAGACCATTTCTGTCCTATTCCAGGCTGTTTCTCCTGGAATGATACAAAAGGAGGGAGGGAGGGAAGGTTGCAGTGGGTGGCCCTGCTCTTAGTTCGGGTGTAAGTGTGGCAGGGGAAATGGTGAGGTGTCAGGAGGGAGTTAGTCCATAGTGTTACGGCCATGTTGCGTTATTAGTGTGGATGGTATCGTGGAGGGAAATTAGGAGAGAGAGAGAGAGAGAAGGTGCAAGAGTGAGAGTGGTGGAGCATGAGCCTAGTTCGGTGGTTGGTGCTATAACAAATATACAGTGAGTGCGAGGGAGCAGAGAGAATACAGTGACCCTTACCCTGACAGAGTGGGGAAGGTTATTGATGCTTGTCCTGTATTGCTGGACATTTGCTCAGAACGCAGATACAGCACTGAGCTGGGTGGTGAGCTCGGACAATGCTCAGGGTGTCTGGTGGTGTGGGTCCCTCTGGGAAAAGAATAGTCTAACTCTGAACTAGCCCATCCACCAGGTCTTCCAAACCCCTGTCCAAAAAACCGTGTTGTAATTGTCCCTTATCTGCCATGCTCAAGGTAAACAGTGCAGGGCAACTTCTAACTAAGAAAGCTCAACGGTCTGCCCATTGGCCTTTTGAAGATGGCACCAGTGCCAGAGATCACGGAATATCCAGGGGCATCCGAGCGATTCTGAGTACCTCCAGCCATGATGGGTGTGAGAATCGGGCTGGTATTGAATAAGAGGGACACCATAGGGTGGAGTGGGTAGTTAATGAGGTGAGTTCTATAAGATAGCACCAGAAACTTGCTCAGCCTCGTACAGGCAATCCATCTGTCACATTCAATGAAAACATCACTGAGACAAATTATTCTTAGATTCAGACCAGTGAGTCATAGATTCTGTTGAAACCACTAACAGTCACAATGCTACAGTTGCTTGTACAATGCTCTCCATCACAGAGAAGAACATAAACTTGACCTACCCTTGGGAAATGAGGTAGGGCAGGAGATTGAGTTATGAGTGGGGAAGCACTTTGGAACAAGTAATCATAACTCTATTAGTTTTAAAACAGAGATGGAAAAGGATGAAGTGGATCTAAAAGATAATATTTTAAATTGGAGGAAGGCTAATTTGATTATATTAGGCAAGAACTTGGATAGGGTAAATGGACAAAGTCTTTTGCCTGGGGTCCGAGAGTCCAGAGACGGTATAGGTTTGGGGTGAGAGGGAAAGGATATAAAAGTGACTGAAGGGACAATATTTCACACAGAGGGTGGTACGTGTATGGAATGAGCTTCCAGAGGAAGTGGTGGAAGCTGGTACGATTGCAACATTTAAGAGGCATTTGGATGAGTGCATGAATAGGAAGGGTTTGGAGGGAAATGGGAAGGACGCTGCCAGGTGGGATTGGATTGGGTTGGGATATCTAGTCGGCATGGATGAGGTGGACCGAAGGGTCTGTTTCCATGCTGCACATCTCTATGACACTATGACTCTAACTTCCAAACTGGATTGGAATCGATATTCACAGATAAGGGGCCAGCTCAGAAGTGAGAAGCCTTCAAAAATGAGATATCAAGAGCCCAGAGACAGTATGCCCCTTTTAGGGTGAGGGGTAAGAATGGAAGGTGTAAGGAATGCTGGCGGATTGGAGAAATTGATAGCCTGGTCACGGGTAAGAGGGATGCCAATGTCATATGAGGATATCAGGAGTCGATGTTTTTACAGTATTCATTCACGGGATGAGAGTATAACTGGCTTAGCCTGCATTTATTACCCATCACTAATTGCCAAGAGGCAGTAAACAGTTAACCATATTGTTGTGGGTCTGGAGTCACATGTAACCTAGACCAGGTAAGGATGGCTGTTTGCTTCCTTCAAGGGCATCAGCGAACGAGTTGGGTATTTCAAACAATCAAAACTAGATATATCATCGTCATCAGCCTCTGAATTCCAGATTTAAAGTGACTGTCGAGAAGAGTCTATCACCAGTAGAAGTATAATTAAAAGGGAAATCCGGAGGCCATAAAGGGGGCTTGAGATAGCTTTGACAAATAGGGTTAAGGAGAATTCAAAGGTACTGTACAAACACATTAAGGACGAAAGAGTAACACGGGAGATTTTTGGGTCACTTAAAGATCAGCAAGGCTTCCGATGTGCAGAACAACAGGAGATGGAGGCGATACTAAACAAGCACCTTGCATCAGTATTTACTGTGCAGAAGGATATGGAAGCTAAGGAACTTCCGAAATTAATAGTGACATCTTGAAAAGTATCTGTATTACAGAGGAAGAGATGCTGGAGTTCGTAAAGCCTGTAAAGATGGAAAAGTCCCCAGGACCTGATAAGCTGTAACCTCGAACTCTGTGGGAAGCTAGGGAAGGGATTGCTGGGTCACATGCTGAGATACTTGTATCATTGATTGTCACAGGTGAGGTGCCAGAAGATAGGAGGTTTGATAACCGATGTCATTACATTAAAAATATTAATAAGGATGGTAAGGGAAAGCCGGTGAGCCTGACGTCAGTGATGGGCAAGTTGTTGGTATGGATTATGAGGCACAAGGTCTGCATGTATTTTGAATGGCAAGGACTGATACGGAATCGTCAACGTAGCTTTAAGCATAGGAAATGGTGTCTCACGAAATTGACTGAGATTTTGTGAAGAAACTGACTAAGAGGATTCATTGAGGCAGAGGTGCACATTGCGATATAGACTTCATTAAGGCATTTGACAACGTTCTACATGTTAAACTGGTTAACTTGGTTAGTTCACATGGAATTCACATGGAAAACTAGCCATGTGGATACAAAATTGGCTCGAAGGTAGGAGATAGAGGGTGGTGATGGAGGATTGCTTTTCGAACTGGTGGGTTGTAACCAGTGGTGTGCGACAAGTATCAGTGCTGGGTCCACTGTTTTTCATGATTTATATAGATCATTTGGATGTGAACACAGCAGCGATAGTTGGTTAGTTTGCAAATGACACCAAAACGAATGTTGTTGTGGACACACAAAAGGTTTACATCAGAGTACAACGAGATCTTGATCAGGTGGGCTGATCGGCTGAGAAGCAGCGAATGGTGTTTAGTGCAGATAAATGTGAGGCACTGCGTTTTGGAAATGCAAATCAGGGCAGGATGTATACACTTAATGGTAAGGTCCTCGGGAGTGTTGATGAACAAAAAGTTTTTGGAGTGTAGGTTCAAAATTCCTTGAAAGTTGTGTTAAAGTTCGATAGAATTCGGTAGAAGCCATTTGGCATGCTTGCCTTTATTGGTCAGTGCTTTGACTATATGAATTGGGAGGCCATGCTGCTGCTGTACAGCACATTATTTCGGTTATTTTGGAGTATTGTATTCAATTCTGGTCTCCCTCATTTTAGAAAGATATTGTGAAACTTGAAGGGAGACAGAAAAGATTTACAAGGATGTTGCCAGGATTTGAGCTATAGGGAGAGAGTGAGTAGGTTGGGGTGATTTTTCTTGGAGTATGAGAGGCATATATAGGGTTAATAGGCATATCTCTTTCGCAAAACTCGAGGACATGGATTTCAGGTGAGACCCAAGGACCAACTTTTTCTACTACAGAATGGTGCATGTGTGGAATGAGCTACCAGTGGAGGTGGTGGTGCCTGTTATGATTACATTTAAAAGGCATTTGGATGGGTACATGAAGAGGAACAGTTTACATCGAAATGTGCCAAGTGCTGGCAAATGGGACTAGTTTAATTTGGGATATCCCATCGGCATGGACAAGTTAGACTGAAGGGTCTGTTTCCGTGCTGTACATCTCCGAGAGTCTCTGATTCTGTCTGAACTCACACCAGTATACCATTAATTCACCATTGCCGGAAATACCCGCCTATGTTACTTGATACTATCGAAATGTCTTCACTTCAGCATTTTTAAACATGCGAACACATCCATCCGCAACACTGACTCCGAGTCTCTCTCCATCCGTCTATTTCCCAAATCCCTCCCATTTGTTGTATTTAAATTGTTGTAATTTAAACTGAGCATCAGCTTCCAACATTAAGCAGCTTAGAAACAATGTTCAAAAAGCATAGCTTGTGTTTTATTTGACTTCCCGGTGTCCTGCTCTGTGCTCCATGTTGGATAGTGGACTTCCAGCAGTTTTGATGCACACCTTTCTAACTTGCTCTGCGCCGATCAATTGAACGCCTGTGGTAATCACTCTCTACTGATCATGTGCTCAGTAAGACAAGGAATCGCTTGCACTGTTACTGATCCAGAAGAGCCTTCTCACGAGCACTTGAGTGACATTTAACTTAATTCTAGTTTTGGAATGTTAGTGGAAAAGCTGGCGACGGTTTCCTGGAGGCTGTGCTTTAAGCTGCTGTGGAAATTCAGGAAGACCAGATGCTTTGGTGACCCACTCTGGATGATTCATGGTGACTGTAGTGACAGCATCTGCAACATGACCATCAAAAGGAGCAGAGACTGCAGAGAGGGGAATATCTTAAAAATGGAATGAGGGAATCACAATCAGATTCGAGAATAACTGCCTCCTATCCCTGTGTCCCAGTCTCGAGCAGTTGAGTGACGGTCTCCTGTTCCTGTGTTCCAGTCTCGAGCAGTCGAGTGACTCGCTTCTGTTCCTGTGTCGAAGTCGAGAGCAGTTTAATGACTGGCTCCTGTTCCTGTGTTCCTGTTTCCACCTGCTGCCCCTGATTAACAGGCTCCAATAGCTGTGTGCTATCCTCCTGCTGCCCTTCAGTAACATGCTCCAATACCTGTGTGCTAACCTCCTGCTACCCCTGAGTAACAGGCTCCAATAGCTGTGTGCTCACCTCCTGCTACCCCTGAGTAACAGGCTCCAATACCTGTGTGCTAACCTCCTGCTACCCCTGAGGAACAGGCTCCAATACCTGTGTGCTCTCCTCCTGCTGCCCCTGAGTAACAGGCTCCAATAGCTGTGTGCTCTCCAACAGCTGCCCCTGAGTGACAAGCTCCAATACCTGTGCGCTCTCCTCCTGCTACCCCTGAGTAACAGGCTCCAATACCTGTGTGCTAACCTCCAGCTGCCCCTGAGTAACAGGCTCCAATACCTGTGTGCTCTCCTCCTGCTGCCCCTGAGTAACAGGCTCCAATACCTGTGTGCTCTCCTCCTGCTGCTCCTGAGTAACAGGCTCCAATAGCTGTGTGCTCTCCTCCTGTTGCCCTTCAGTAACAGGCTCCAATAGCTGCATGCTAACCTCCTGCTGCCCCTGAGTAACTGGCCCCAATACCTGTTTGCCCTCCTCCTGCTGCTCCTGAGTAACAGGTTTCAATAGTTGTGTGCCCTCCTCCTGCTGCCCTTCAGTAACAGGCTCCAATAACTGTGTGCTCTCCTCCTGCTGTCCTTCAGTAACAGGCACCAAAAGCTCTGTGCTCTCCTCCTGCTGCTCCTGAGTAACAGGCTCCAATACCTGTGTGCTCTCCTCCTGCTGCCCCTGAGTAACAGGCTCCAATAGCTGTGTGCTCTCCTCCTGCTGCCCCTGAGTAACAGGCTCCAATAGCTGTGTGCTCTCCTCCTGCTGCCCTTCAGTAACAGGCACCAATAGCTCTGTGCTCTCCTCCTGCTGCTCCTGAGTAACAGGCTCCAATACCTGTGTGCTCTCCTCCTGCTGCCCTTCAGTAACAGGCTCCAATAGCTGTGTGCCCTCCTCCTGCTGCCCTTCAGTAACAGGCTCCAATAACTGTGTGCTCTCCTCCTGCTGTCCTTCAGTAACAGGCACCAAAAGCTCTGTGCTCTCCTCCTGCTGCTCCTGAGTAACAGGCTCCAATACCTGTGTGCTCTCCTCCTGCTGCCCCTGAGTAACAGGCTCCAATAGCTGTGTGCTCTCCTCCTGCTGCCCCTGAGTAACAGGCTCCAATAGCTGTGTGCTCTCCTCCTGCTGCCCTTCAGTAACAGGCACCAATAGCTCTGTGCTCTCCTCCTGCTGCTCCTGAGTAACAGGCTCCAATACCTGTGTGCTCTCCTCCTGCTGCCCTTCAGTAACAGGCTCCAATAGCTGTGTGCCCTCCTCCTGCTGCCCTTCAGTAACAGGCTCCAATAACTGTGTGCTCTCCTCCTGCTGCCCTTCAGTAACAGGCACCAATAGCTGTGTGCTCTCCTCCTGCTGCCCCTGAGTAACAGGCTCCAATAGCTGTGTGCTCGCCTCCTGCTGCCCTTCAGTAACAGGCTCCAATTGCTGTGTGCTCTCCTCCTGCTGCTCCTAGTAACAGGCTCCAATAGTTGTGTGCTCTCCTCCTGCTGCTCCTAGTAACAGGCTCCAATAGCTGTGTTCCCTCCTTCTGCTGCTCCTAGTAACAGGCTCCAATAACTGTGTGCTCTCCTCCTGCTGCTCCTCATTAACAGGCACCAATAGCTGTGTGCTCTCCTCCTGCTGCCCTTCAGTAACAGGCACCAATAGCTCTGTGCTCTCCTCCTGCTGCTCCTGAGTAACAGGCTCCAATACCTGTGTGCTCTCCTCCTGCTGCCCTTCAGTAACAGGCTCCAATAGCTGTGTGCCCTCCTCCTGCTGCCCTTCAGTAACAGGCTCCAATAACTGTGTGCTCTCCTCCTGCTGCCCTTCAGTAACAGGCACCAATAGCTGTGTGCTCTCCTCCTGCTGCCCCTGAGTAACAGGCTCCAATAGCTGTGTGCTCGCCTCCTGCTGCCCTTCAGTAACAGGCTCCAATTGCTGTGTGCTCTCCTCCTGCTGCTCCTAGTAACAGGCTCCAATAGTTGTGTGCTCTCCTCCTGCTGCTCCTAGTAACAGGCTCCAATAGCTGTGTTCCCTCCTTCTGCTGCTCCTAGTAACAGGCTCCAATAACTGTGTGCTCTCCTCCTGCTGCTCCTCATTAACAGGCACCAATAGCTGTGTGCTCTCCTCCTGCTGCTCCTGAGTTACAGGCTCCAATACCTGTGTGCCCTCCTCCTGCTGCTCCTGAGTTACAGGCTCCAATAGCTGTGTGCTCTCCTCCTGCTGCCCCTGACTAACAGGCACCAATACCTGTGTGCCCTCCTCCTGCTGCTCCTGAGTAACAGGCTCCAATACCTGTGTGCTCTCCTCCTGCTGCCCCGAGTAACAGGCTCCAATAGCTGTGTGCTCTCCTCCTGCTGTTCCTGACTAACAGGCACCAATACCTGTGTGCCCTCCTCCTGTTGCTCCTGAGTAACAGGCTCCAATAGCTGTGTGCTCTCCTCCTGCTGCTCCTAGTAACAGGCTCCAATACCTGTGTGCCCTCCTCCTGTTGCCCTTCAGTAACATGCTCCAATACCTGTGTGCTCTCCTCCTGCTGCTCCTCATTAACAGGCACCAATACCTGTGTGCCCTCCTCCTGCTGCTCCTGAGTAACAGGCTCCAATACCTGTGTGCTCTCCTCCTGCTGCCCCGAGTAACAGGCTCCAATAGCTGTGTGCTCTCCTCCTGCTGCTCCTAGTAACAGGCTCCAATAGCTGTGTACTCTCCTCCTGCTGCTCCTAGTAACAGGCTCCAATAGCTGTGTGCTCTCCTCCTGCTGCCCCTGACTAACAGGCACCAATACCTGTGTGCCCTCCTCCTGCTGCTCCTGAGTAACAGGCTCCAATACCTGTGTGCTCTCCTCCTCCTGCCCCGAGTAACAGGCTCCAATAGCTGTGTGCTCTCCTCCTGCTGCTCCTAGTAACAGGCTCCAATAGCTGTGTGCTCTCCTCCTGCTGCCCCTGACTAACAGGCACCAATACCTGTGTGCCCTCCTCCTGCTGCCCCTGACTAACAGGCACCAATACCTGTGTGCTCTCCTCCTGCTGCCCCGAGTAACATGCTCCAATAGCTGTGTGCTCACCCCCGCTGCTCCTGAGTAACTGTCTGCAATATCTGTTTGCTCTCCACCTGTTGCTCCTGAGTAACAGGCTCTAACAGCTCTATGCTCACCAGCTGCTCCTGTGTAATGAAACTGATGGACTGAATGGTCTTTTGACATTTCAATCAGTTCGTATTGACTGAAAATCTTTCTGTTTTATTTGTAAAATACCATCAAAATCAGAATGATGAATTTATATTTTACTTCTCATTAACTAAGCAATCGTGCTAACTGACTCTGCTTTTGTTATACTGGTCTGAGAAGCTGAACGGGTAACAGTTTCAAGAGGCTGATCAGTTCCTCCTGTCCCTCTGTAACAGGCCGAAAGGCCTATGTCTTCCTATGCCTCGATAGAAGGCACTTGAGGAGAGAATTGTTTCTCCCTGTTCCTGAGCAGCAATTTCAATGTGCTGAATGGTGCCTTGAAGTTATGAAATAGTTTGATACCAGGGCATTTCAAACTACGAGCAGCATTACTCAAGTATCTAGAAACTTCCCTACAAGGCATTTTATGCATCTGATCTGTTATTCTATCCCTGTCTCCTTTTTACAAACAGGATGGAACATATACAATCCTACAATGTTCCAGCAATACTCCTACATACAAGGAAGAAAGATTAAAAAGATTGAAAGATTTATGATCTATCCCTCAGCAACAGTCATCCACTCAGTCCAGACTGAGTAAATGTTCCCTTTTATTGGGATGTGTAAAATGAGGTAAGGAACTGGTTAACTGAAGCTGTTTGTTTGGTGACTGTGATTAATGTCAGTCTCCAGAGATTATACTTATCCCAGTGGAGGGTTTACATATTTTAATGATAAAATGGACACCGTTAAATGTGTTATCCCATAGTATGAGTGGGTGTATCACCGACAGCACTCACAGGGATCAGCAGCTGCAGAGACAGGGGAATGGGAGATCTGACTCTGAGAACTTTAGACTGGAATGTAACAACAATGGACAGGAGTTTATCCTATTGTGTATGGATTCTTTCTACATATCATTCCTGGCCATTACCATTGCGGATCGAATATGCACTTTACATTATCCAATATTTTTATTATCCTACCCTGGCTATTGTTGGTGTACCTGGTAAGTTTCACTGTCCATTTATTATTTGCATTAATCATGTGTGACTGTATTATTTTTCTTTACATTTACTCTACTGTGTAAACATTCACTCTCCAAACCACCAGGAACAACTTTCCTTCTTTCGTTCTGGCGCTGTGCCTTGTCGGACCTACTCAGTTTCAGCTATAGAACACAATTCATTGTATCACAGCCCTAGTTAAATATTGAAAGCTTGGAGATCACTGTCTTCTGTTCTGGTTACAAACACCATTTCGTTCCTCTGACTTCATCTCATCCATGGCCATTATCTGAGGCTGAAACAGACGAGTCACAACTATGGTGATCCCTTTGTCCACGAGCTGATTCCGAACCCATATCTGAACCATTCCTATTTCTAATTGTTAACGTCTCCTGAATATACTTCACTGGCTTATTCTATCTGCGATTTGAACCCTGAGCTATGAAATGTAGTCTTAATGATCCCAATAATCTGCTGCTGACACTCCCAAATTCAAACCTGCAAATCTGAGTCGACATTCCAAGGCTCGGTTCTCACCTCACACCAAAATCCCATCATTTCTTTGAGGATCGATTTATATTTTTGCTGGGTCTGGCAATGCCTTTAATTTAATATTTTGAACCACATCGTTTCCTCTGTGGCACAATCCTCAGTGTCTCTATATTAATTACCCAAATCCTTGTCACTTGTTCTCATTTAAACTGATTCCCTCCATGTGTGTTCTCTCTCAAACAATTTTCATATTTATCGCCACCAAAACACATACATACGCACACACATACTCTCTCTCTCTCTCTCTCTCTCTCTCTCTCTTTCTCTCTCTCTCTCTATCTTTTCCAGCAACACATTTTTAAGCTCTGATCTCCAGCATCTGCAGTCCTCACTTTCTCCCAGTTTATGGAGTACCCCACTAGCATGGTCTGCACAGCTCTCCATTCTGGCTAGTTCCTTGTCCCAGCTTACGGTGTCTTGGTTGGTTCTGTGAGGCCGATTCGGATTTTGATGTAACGAAGCATTTCAACTGATCTGCCAATGTTTTCATTTGATGTTCTCATTTTTGTGACTGGACCCACCATTGTTTCACTTCTCCAGTTATTCTCACTCCCCAGTCTCCTTATCCATATTTTCACAACATGTTATCAGTTAATTAATTGTTTGTTTTTCTGTATCGTTCCCTGGTGTTTTATTTTTGGTTTCTGAGTGTATCGAATGCTGTCATTGTGAAGCTCTGAAAGAATGAAATAGTGTGTATTGGGCAGTTGTTCACTTCCTGGTGTGTCCCATGTGCTTATCTTTGTTGGACAAGGGGTTCCAGTAGCTTTGAGAGATGTACCTGTCCATTCAACGACTGTGTTTGTCGCTCTCAGCTGACCGTGCAGTCAGGAACACGAGGGAACCCCGCGACAACCATTATAAAGGACAAGGCATCCAACTTGTAACTGAGGAGCTTCTGACTGTCTCCTGTTATTGAAACATTAGTGGATGGGCTTGAGATGGTTTGCAGGAGGTCGTGCTGTGAGCTGACTCTCACATTCAGAGAGACCTGATGATTTGGTGACCCAAATCTGGATGGACCATTGCGACTGTAATTGCAGCATCTGGGTCTGTAACATGAACAACAAAAAATGAGCAGAGATTCAGAGAAGGAAAACTCTGAAACCACGGAGTGAGTGTTTGGGGAAAGGAATCTGCCAAATCTGGCTGTGCCTTAACGTAGGTACACACGCCCTCTCGCTCTCCCCCGACATACACCCATGCACCTCTCCCTCTTCTCCCCGCGCACATTCACACTCCCCTCATCCATACTAATAAATTATATTTTCTCAAAAATATACAATTTGTATACAGTCAGTCAATACGGTATTTTATAAACTCATACTTTGCAAATAAAATCAGTCTGACTCCAGGAAAAGACAAAGACAGATTCGAAACAAGACCTCACGCCTCTATAACATAGCCTGTCCGGAGGGGTCCCTTCCTTTACATCGTTAGTACCTTAAGTTATCTCCAGGCAGTGACTTGAAATAAATTCTCAGGTTTGCATATTAATCAATCAAAACCCGCACCTCCATTCTAACTGATAAAAGGCTTGGGAAACATCTTCGATGTGTTAAATTCACGTCCATGTGTTGTACAACCCTTTGATCTTTTCCTTATAAATTATATGTCTAAGGTCTTCTGCTCTCACTAACACCTGATGAAGGAAGAGCGGGACTAAAGCTTGTGTTTTTCAAAATAAAACTGTTGGACTATAACCTGGTATCTTGCCAATTCTAACGTTGTCCTACCCAGTCCAAACCAGCACCTCCATATCATAGCTTTTGTTCATTAGCGCCTCTCCAACAAATTACATTTTCCTTATCCCATTTGCTTTTGTTTTGCATATTAACCTTTTGTGAGGCACGTTATGCAATGCCTTCTGGAAGTCCAGAACTAAGACATCGATAGGATCCCCTTCATCCACCATGTTTGTCAGATTTTTTGTTAAAACATAAGTAAAAAAAAACAAACCTGACTTATCCTTCAGTAAATCATGTTGACTGCGATGGATTGTAGTTTAATTTGAACATTTCCTGTTATTAATTCCTTAATTACTGATTTTAACAATTTGTCTTCAATTCCCAATCGTTTCTTCATCCCTTTCCATTCCCTAGTGAAGTTGGCTATTCGAAGTTCTTCCCTTTCTATAACCTCGACATTCCCTTTCAATTCACAAGGTTGTAAATGATCTGCTGCAATTGCTGTGTAAGAGGCAAGAGTGGCTGAATGGACTCATTCTGTTCCTGCTTTACACACTTGATGGGTTGAATGTCCTCCTGGTGTTCCTACATTATAGTCTCGATGAACTGAATATCCTCCCAGTGTTCCTTCATTATCTTCTCGATGGCTTACATGTCTTGATCCTGTTCCTGCTGAAGCCACGCAAGGTCTCAATGTCCTTCTTCTGTTGCTCAGTGACAGGTTTGGGGACTTATGGAATCTCCCTGCTGTTAAGTCACATTTCGAGGGCTGAATTGTGCAGGCACGTTGTGTTGCCCACAATGAGTAGCTCAGTGGTTAGCACTGCTGCCTCACAGCACCAGAGATCCAGGTTGAATTTCAGTCAGGAGTCACTGTCTCACATTTTCCCTGTGCCTGCAAGGGTTTCTATCGGGTACTCCAGTTTCCTCCCAGCCCCACGATGTGCAGGTAAGGTGCATTAGTCAAAGAAAATGCCAGGTAACAGAGATTGGGTGGGGAGCAGGGGGGTATAGTGTGATTTAAATGTGGTGGTCTTCGGAGGATTAGTTTGCTGTCGATGGGTCAAATGGCCTGCTTCCACGTTGTAGGAATTCTACGTTTAACACCTTCATTGCACAAATCAGTTGGGGGAATAATCTCTGAGTTAATTCCAATCTCCCCAGTGAGGAGATAAATTCTGTGCACACTACTCCAGATGTGGTCTCACCGAGATCCTGTACATCACCAGCAGCACTTCAACAGCCTACTGTAAGGTTCCCATCCAGGTTGGAGCAGTCTCAGTTGTTTGGGGGAATACACAGCATTGTTGAAAGATTATTGTCCTTCTCTACTTCACCAGCATAACGGGAGATCTGGTGAAAATGTCATAATGACACTTGAGAGAAATGGGTAGGATGTGGTGAGATGACATCAATGTTGAGATATGCCTCACCAAACATCTCGCCTGAACCTGCTATTAATCTCCCCAGAGCCCATGTCACTCAGATTCCACAGAATCTGGTAAGGTGGAGCTCAGAAACAGCAAGCAGAAGCAAACATTTATGGGAGTTATACCTCAAAGCCAAAATTGTGATACAAATGCTGTTTATATTGCAGAACAGGAAATTACATATCCAAGTTTTGTGGGTACTACAATAAAAATGGGTAGCTTCAAGTAGTATCGGAACAGTGTTAACCCAAGTGAATTTTAATGCTGGGGAAATGGATTTCATGAGGGTGTATGAGATGGGTTGCTTTAACAGTATTTTCAGCACCAGCTAGAGTTCAGACTGTTTTGAAATTGGTGTTGTGTGATCAGAGAACAGAAAAAAATGACAGGGAAACTAACCAGTTACTTAGTGTCTGTCTTCATGGAGGTAATAACAAGTGATCATGGGACTTGTGTAACTAAACGCTAAAATCATCCATATCAGTGATGAGGTAGTATTTGCAAACATATGTGGATTGAGGATTGATAAGTCTGACAGACCAGATGTAATTCATACTGAAATTTCAGAGAAAGCAGCAGTGCACAGATTGATTGCATTGAGGATCATTGTATTTTTCCATGTCCAATTTGGAAGGTAATGAATGCATTCCAAGGATTTAGGAAAGAAAGAGGAGGGAGAGTGGAGACCTACAGAGCAGCTAACCTGTTATCCACAGTAGGGAATCTGTTGAAATTTATTATAAAGAATCTGATATTGCACACTTAGAGAACAATAGCAAACGTCAAGAGAATGATGCTAGATTTCTGATAGGGTAGTCAAAATTTGCAAACCTTTTGCTTGAAGATAACCCTTGTGAATGTAAACAATGGAAAACCAGTGAATATGCTATAGTTGGATACTCAGGAGGATTTTCAAGAACTCATGAAGTAAGTTAACAGAGAAAAAAAAGTACACTAGGAGAAACATACGTAAATTGAGCAAGGTAAAAGTTAGGTTTGATTTTGTTTAAAGAGAATCAGTATATAGGCGGTGTAGAGCTCCATGCTCTCTCTCCACGGATGCTGTCTGGCTCACTGTGATATCTACCACGTGTGGGTTTAAGTACAGATTGCAGCTTCTACAGTAATTTATTCCGACTAGAAGTAAAGACATTCTGCGCGAGTTACACAGAGTGTTGGTGAGACTGTACATGAAGTATTGTTTACAAATCTGATGTCCTAATCTAATTAAAATTTCTGAAAGAAGAGAGTCTATGCTCCTGTGATTGCATGGTGTGAATATGAATTCGTCGGTTTCTGAAGAGATTATTAACAAGAGTTATAAGTGTGAACTGTCAAAGGAAAAGGTAAGAGAAAACAAGTGCAACTTTGTTACAGTCTGAACCCAGAGAATGCAGCATTACAGCAGGGAAGTGACAGAACTATGAAGCAAATACGTTAGTTCTGTCTTCACAGAAGAAAAAAAAACAAACAAGTCAAATCTTCCCAGCAATACTGGGAAGCCTTAGTCTCGAGGGATAAAGAATGAGATTAATAAATAAATGTATTGGGATAAATTATTGGGACTTAAAGTATGGTTGAACTCAGCATACAGATGGAGGGTAAGAAGACAAAATCCAACACCAGAGTATTGTGCTTAAATAAAGGAGACTACAATAGGATGAGGGAGGAGTTAGCTAAAGTTGGCTGAAAGAAAAGACTTTAAGGTGGAACTGTTGATGAACACTGGCTGGCTTTCAATGCAATTTTTCCAAGTGCTCAGTAACAGTATATAAGTGGGAAATGGAAGGACTGAAGGAAAATGGTAATCTGTCGTGGATGTCTCAGAAAATAAGGGAAGCTATCAAATAACTGGCATAAATAATGACAAAGACCACTGGGAAACTAAAAGACTTGGAAAAATATAAACGTCAAAAGAAAGCAACAAAAAAAATCAAAAACATAAGATAGATTATGAGAGTAAACTACCTCAGAATATAAAGACAGGTACCAAAAGATTCTATAAATAAATAAAACAATAATAGTGGCTAAGGTAAGCAATTGTCCTTTAGAGGGTGAGAAGTGAGATTCAGTAATGGGGTATGAGCAAATGGCCGAGGATTTGAGCACATATTTTGTCGATCTTGTCTGTGACATACATTAGTAACATGCCAGTAATTGTCAATGCGATGAAGGTAGGTGAGGACTTGGAAACAATCATTCCCACGACAGAGATAGTGTTGATCAATCTAATGGAGCTAAAGGTAGATCAGTCTCCTGGCTCTGATGGAATGCATCACAATTTACTAACAGAGGTAGTGGGAGAAATAATAAATGCATTTGTGGAAATCTTTCTAAATTCACTGGACTCTATTGCACTTCCAGCAGATTGGAAAACAGGAAATCAGACACCACTGTTTAAAAAGAGATGTAGACAAAAGTGGGGAACTATAGACCAGTTAGCCATTAAGTGTAGTGGGGAAAATATTTCAATGTGTAATCAAGGAATAAATAGCAATGCATCTCGACAGGAATCGTCCCATTGGGCTGACATAGGATCAGTTCATGAAAGGAAAGTCATGCTTAACTAATTTACTAGAAATCTATGAAGACATTATGACCACAGAGACCCAGTAGATGCGGTGTACCAAGATTTACAAAAGGCATTCGAAAAAATGCCGCCAAAAAAGCTGCTGCAAAAGGTAAAGATGTGTGGTATTACGGGTAATGCATTAACATGGATAGAGGATTGGTTAACTAACAAGAAGCAATGAGTGGGAATAAATGAGTGTTTTCTGGTTCCTGATCATTGACTAGTGGTATGCCTCAGGGATCAGTGCTAGGATTACAATTATTCACAGCTTACATGGACGATTTGTAGTTGGACATCAAGTGTAGTGTTTCAAAGATTGCAGATAATACTAAAATGAGTGTCAGAGCAAAGTGTGCAGTGGAATGTTAAACTTTACGAAGGAACATAAATAGTTTAAGCTCGTGGGCAAAGGTCTGGCAGGCGGAGTACAATTGTAATAAATGCGAAGTCATCCATTTTGGTCGGAATACCAGTGAAAAGGACTATTACTTGCATGCTAAAACAAATACAGCATGTTTATGTGCACAGGGACTTGGGTGTCCTTGTGCATGAATCACAGAAGTTGGTCTGCAGGTGCAACAAGTAATTAACGAGGCAAATAGAATTGCTAAAGGGATTGAGTTTAAAAGCAGGGAGGTTATGTTGCAGCTGTACAAGGTGCTGGTGAGACCACACCTGGAGTATTGTGTGCAATTTTGGTCTCCTCACTTGAGAAATAATGTCCTGGCACTGCGGTGGATACAGAGGAGGTTCACGAGGTTGGTTCCGGAGTTGAAGGGGTTCACTTATGAGGAGAGACAGAGTAGACTGTAATTATATATTGATTGGAATTTGAAAGAATGAGGGAGGATCTGATAGAAACATATATAATTATGAAAGAAATAGATCAGATAGAAATAGAGAGGACGTCTCCAGTAGTAGGTGAAACTAGGAAAAGAGGGCAAAGTCTCAAAATTAGGTAGAGCAGATTCAGGACTGAATTCAGAAGGAACGTCTTGACCAAGAAGTTTGTGAATCGGTGGAATTCCCTGCTGAGTGAAATAGTTGAAACTTTGTCATTGAATGTGTTTGAAGCTCAGATACATATTTTTTTTGAAAAGTAAAGGAACTAATGGTTATGGTGAGTGGACGGGCAAGTAGAGCTGAGGCCATGAAATGATCAGCCATGTTCTTATTAATTTTCCTAGTTCTTATGTAATGGGTCAACATGAAATGGGAATCATATTTGAGAAACTGACTGGTCTATACATACGGTGAAACAATAGATGCAGTGCATTTGGATTTTCAGAAAGATTTTGGTAAAGATTCTGACCTCGTATGCAAAGTCAAATGTTACAGGGTTGGGCCTAAAATATGAACATGATTTTAGAATGGGAGAGCTGACAGGAAACAGTGAACAGGAATAGAACATTCTGTTTTGAAGTGCAAGGATCTTTGGTGTCGCAGGGATCGTTGTTTTGGCTCCAGCTATTCCCAATACATCACAAACATTTGGTTGAGAGAATCAAATACAGTGTAACCCAGACTGTTGACGGCACTAAATGATGTCGAATGGTGAGTGGGCGAGGAGTATATTAAAGAAACGCTCTAAAGTGATTGAGACAAGTAGAGTGTAGGGGCAAATGCGTGGCACATGAAGAGCAATGGGGGTGGATGTGACCGTGTGTATTTTGGTGGAAACAATAGAACAGCAACCGATAATTTGAAAATGGATTGGGCGAAATATTTTGATCTTTAAAGTGATTTATGCCTTTTTTGGTTTCTTCTGCGCAGACCTCCATGGTCAGTGCAGGGCAGTGAGTTCTGAAGCCATAAGTCAACACTGGGAATGATATTGGCACACTAACCAGTGTACACAGACCCACCAAGAAGGTAGCGCAGCATTGAAAAGTTCAGGATCTCTCAGCACAACAGTCATGAAAGCAATATTGCAGAAACACAAAACAGGTAGGAAGGTAAAGGCTGTGTTGACCATCATTTCAGGGGGATTTGAACACAAGAGTTAGGGTGTATTACTGCAACTGTACGGGCTCTTGGGGAGACGCCCATCTCGAACCTTTTTGCAGTATTGTGTGCAATGTTGGTCTCCTTACTTAATAAAGGACAAACCTGACATTGAGGGAGAGCAGTGAAGGATGACCAGACTGATCTCTGGGATGACAGACTTGCTGAAGGAGCAGAGTTTGGGGCGACTGGACCTGTATTCCTTGGGCTTTAGGAAAATGAGTGGAGATCTCAATGAAATATTTAAAACACTGACAGGGTGAAACAGATTGGAAGCAACGATGATCATTCCCCTGGCTGGGTTGTCTAAAACAAGAGGTCACAGTATTAGGTACAGGCAGGCTGCTCTGTACTGAGATGAGAGTGGTGACCCTGGGAAATTCTATACCGCATCAGGCTGTGGAAGCTTAAACACGGGATTTAAATAAGGATTTCTAGACACTAAAGGGATCAGGAGACAGCTGGGGTACGGCTATCACAAGCTCAGAGATATTAGGAAGGAGGTCTCTGCGGGGTCAACAGGACTGTGTTTCCCATTCCCTTTTCTGATACTGAGGCTGTAGCTGCATGTTCTGTCGGTTTTACCCTTTCAAACCTCGGAGCACATCAGTACAATTTAGTGTCTTGCCTGACCGGTTTAAAGACCATTGAATAGTTTATCACATGTCTGCGTGTCTGGAGTCAATTTTAGGCCAGGCCAGGAAAGCATAGAATTTACCAGAACAGAATTCACTTCCATGAAGTGCATTGGGGAAGCAAATTGAAGTTTACAATCGACATTGATTTCAGGATCACTGTTACTGACACCAGATTTTAAATCTCGATATTTTATTAATTGTTTTGTTAACTTCCACCAGCTGCCTGACCATTAGTAATCCAGTGCCATTTCCACAGCAGCACCATCTCCACATGGGGACCTATTGGAAACCACACTGAGCAGGTAGTCAGAATAATCTCCATTACAGCCTCACAGGTCCTATTCATCTTTAAAGCAAGCATCCATCTATCAAAATGCCTATGTTTAATTCTTTCAAACTCATCATAAGTCTGACCTGTTTACTTCTTAATGTTTCTGAACTGCTGTCTACATGTCTCTGGTACCAATTCATGAGCACTTAAAATAGCTTGTTTGACATCTTCAGGGTCTCGTGACCATTCATCTGACATCGGAGCAAATACCTCACTCGGCCTGGCTACCAGTTTAGTCTGAACTAGCATTACCCATCATTACTTGGACCATTCTATCTACCTAGCCAAGTTTTCAATGAAACAAAGGAGGCTTCAAAATCTTTATCATCAAAATGTGACAGCGTTTTGACATAGCTGTATGTATCTCCAATTGCCTTTTAATCTCCATCCTGTTACTTTGACTTTGTTGACTAAATCGTACCTTCAAGTTCAACCTCTCGCTCTTTTTGCTCAACTAAAAACCTTCTGTCTCTTTTTCAATCTTCTTCTCTCTATGCTCAGATACGAACCTTCTCCTTCCCTTTTCTCCGTCTCCCTTCTCTCTTGCTTTCTGTTTCTTCTCTCTCTTTCTCTCTTCCGTTGTTTATCTTTAAACTCCATTTTCCTCAATTATAATTTAAGTTTTTCTCAGTCTACTGCGCTTATCTGTTTCTCTGATACACCTTAGCGTTTGAGTAATTTCCTGACAATTTCAGCTTTACTTTTGTCCTTGGTTAAACGCAAATCTATGTTCTTTACTAATTCTAAAGGTTTGGCCTTTATTTTTCTTTCTAAACTTCCTTGGAAAATATGAGAATCATCTTCAAACCACTCTTAATGTTTTTTAAGAACCATTTCTGTCACTTTTAATTTAACCAACAACAAGTCTTCGAAATTGAATCAGTTGTCTTACTGACGTTTTATTTAAAGATCTCGGACACCAACATGCAAATGTTTTAATATACTGTGCATTTTCTCATACCTCAAATCTATTCAAATCTACCCAAATGACAGTTTGGATCTGCCTACACCTGTTGTAATCGCGGACGAAAGCCCTCAAACTGTTACAACACAGGATTAACCGCTCTCCTAATTTAAACCAGCCACACAGAAATGTTCACCTCTTGTCCTAATATCTTAAGGGTCGAGAGGCAAAGATCCATTTACAGAGTCACTATTTAAAGTAAAATTAACAATTTTGTTATTTAAGTCCAACAGAGAATCATAAAATAAACAACTGTTTAGAAATCCCGTGGGTTAAACGTATCTTTTACCTCCCACTCTACAATACTGGTCTGATGAAACAAAACCCCCAATAAAGGTTTACAAAAAATATCATCATGTTTCAAAACCAGTCAGCTTTGTCGATTTTCCTTTGTAGACTTTGTCTATAGATTTTACTCACGGTCAGCTTTGATGTTCTGCTGTGCAAACTTCTTCTAGACAGGTGCCTACAGGAAGCTCTTCAACTCGCTGTCTATCTTTGTGGATGTCTTTAGAAGTTCTCCCCGTAAATGTTCAAAATATCCAGTTTCATACAACAATGCATCGGATAATTTCATTGATATTGATGCGATCAAATACATTATATTTCAATCTCGATTTGATTTCAGTCTGTTGGTGCATAATTTAAACTGTCTGGCTTAATTTGTATTTGATGTTGTTCCATGGCAACTCAGCATCACTATTGGTTTCACAGACAAATGTTACATTTTAACTTCTTTCAGAACACGGTGTGCCAGCTTCCTGTCTCCCTTAACGGGAAAGTATACCTCTACACCTTCATAACAATATCTTTTTTTCTGCCCTGCATAGCTTTTCATAAATTTGATCAACTTAGCAAGTTCACATAAATGTATTTTCTGTTCCGAAAAAGACCCATCTTCTCTCATCCTTCCATTACTTATTTCCTTCTTTCCAGTTGTCATTCCAATTACTTACACTGTTACTGGCATTCTTCGACAAAGTATTACATTGTGTGTGTGTGTGTGTGTGTGTGTGTAGTGTGTGTGTGTGTGTGTGTGTGTGTGTGTGTGTGTGTGTGTGTGTTTCGCTTGTGAATAATCATCTTTAGTTGCACTAAGATGAAGGAATGAGATGTAATCACACCCATATGAAAGAGTAAAATTGCAACGTTTCCAAGTTTTCTGATATCAAAAAAGATGCTAAAAAATCTCCTTTATTCATTGATTGGGAAAGTGAACAAATGACGTTCATGGGCCAAACAGAAATAATTTACTGAACCTTCCCTGGGGTCATCGAATGACCAGATACTTAATTTTCTCCTGGGAGTTTAAATTCAGCTTTGTTTGAAGTCTGAGTTACATAATTTTTTTTATCAAAATGCAATCATAATCGGTGACAAAAACAGACGTTGTTGGAAATGCTCAGTAGTTTTGGCAGTATCTGTTGTGAGAATGCAGATTGAACATAGCCTAGTGGAATGAGTCTGGGTTGTTTACTTTTTGCTAATAGTGTTCAGCGACGTGCCGGATAGGTACATTGGTCATGGGTAAATGCAGAGGAATAGAGTAGGGGAATGGTTCAGGGTTAGATACTCTTCGGAGGCTCAGCATGGACGTGCTGTGTGAAATGGCCTGCTTCCTCACTGTTGGGATTCTATGATTCTATGATTTCTTCATAAAAAGGGAGGTCGGTGCCAGGATCAAGAATGCCTCCAAGCATGCGCCGGGCATATTGAATTGGGAAGGTAAACAGCCAGCGGTCGTCGTTCACATTGACATCAATAACATAGGTAAGAAGAATGGAAGGTTGAAAGGTCCTGCAAAGAAAGTTCCGGAACAGGTGGGAATTGTACAAAAATAAAAGTGTGCACCTTAACTGGAGGGGCCCTAACATCCTGGAAGGGAGGTGTGATCGTGCAGCTCAGGAGGCTGGGAACCAATTCAGCAGGTCAGAAACTGAACAGAAAGTAGAGGGTGGTCGAATAAACAGGCAGTGCCAGTACAATGACCATGCTGAGGGAAAGAATAATAACTATTTAAAAATATGAGTAGCAAGTTGGAGTAAATGATAGGCTCACTGTTATTCGGTTGGAGATCCTGTGCACAAAAGTATTTTAAAAAAAGACGTATCAATGGAACTTATCTAAAAAAAAAACTTTTAACTAAAAGCGTGCAGTATTTGAAATCAAATTAATGAGCTGACAGCTCAAACAGAGAAAAATAGATATGGCATTGTGGGGATTACTGAAACGTCGTTACAGGAAGGTCAGGACTGGGGTGTTAAATGTCCATAGGTAGAGTAGATGGAGTGTCTGTATTAGTCAAGGGTCTTGTCAAGGTTGTATTAAGAAATGATATTAACACGTGGGACAAAAATGTTGAATCAGTCCGGTTTGAAATAGAATACATTGAAAGAAACCCATTGGGATGAGCATTTCCAGCCCAGAAACCCCCATCCCGGCAAACTAATTTCAAAGTAGGGAATAGCATGAACCAGGGAATAATGATGGCTCGAGACAAGGGCACACGAGTGATTATGGGTAATTTGAACATGCATATTGACTGGATTAATCAATTTGCAAGGGGAGACACAAAGAACGACTCATCGAATCTATAAGAGATTATTTCTTCGATTAACGTATCATGGAACCAACCAGAGAACCGACTTGGTATTATGTAATAAGGAAGGAGTGATAAATCATATTGTCGTAAGGATTATCTTAGAAAGAGTGGCACAGCATGCTGGAGGTTCACATTCAGATTGAAACAGTGAAGACAGTCACATACGAGAGGTTTAGTGTTGGGCAATGACAACTTTACTGGCCTGAGGAAGCGATTTGCCCAAGTAGACTTGGCAAAAACATTAAAGTGCAGGACAGTTGAATAACAGTGCTAACTACTTCGGGAGATAATCAAGAAACCTCAATTGAAGTGCAATCCTTAGTGGATAAGGAATTGTAAAAAGATGAAAAGTGATCCATAGCTTAACAAGGAAGTCAACAATAACAAGACAGTGATGACCTGGCTGTATTATCGCCGACTGCTCATCCAGATATTGTTAGAACATGGAACATAGAACATAGAACAATACAGCACAGAACAGGCCCTTCGGCCCACGATGTTGTGCCGAACTTCTATCCTAGATTAAGCACCCATCTATGTACCTATCCAAATGCCGCTTAAAGGTCGCCAATGAATCTGACTCTACCACTCCCACGGGCAGCGCATTCCATGCCCCCACCACTCTCTGGGTAAAGAACCCACCCCTGACATCTCCCCTATACCTTCCACCCTTCACCTTAAATTTATGTCCCCTTGTAACACTCTGTTGTACCCGGGGAAAAAGTTTCTGACTGTCTACTCTATGTATTCCTCTGATCATCTTATAAACCTCTATCAAGTCACCCCTCATCCTTCGCCGTTCCAACAAGAAAAGGCCGAGAACTCTCAACCTATCCTCGTACGACCTACTCTCCATTCCAGGCAACATTCTGGTAAATCTTCTCTGCACCCTCTCCAAAGCTTCTACATCTTTCCTAAAGTGAGGCGACCAGAACTGCACACAGTACTCCAAATGTGGCCTAACCAAAGTCCTGTACAGCTGCAACATCACTTCACGACTCTTGAATTCAATCCCTCTGCTAATGAACGATAATACTCCATAGGCCTTCTTACAAACTCTATCCACCTGAGTGGCAACCTTCAAAGATCTATGTACATAGACCCCAAGATCCCTCTGTTCCTCCACCTGACCAAGAACCCTACCATTAACCCTGTATTCCGCATTCTTATTTGTTCTTCCAAAATGGACAACCTCACACTTGGCAGGGTTGAACTCCATCTGCCACTCCTCAGCCCAGCTCTGCATCGTATCTAAGTCCCTCTGCAGCCGGCAACAGCCCTCCTCACTGTCCACAACTCCACCTATCTTTGTATCATCTGCAAATTTACTGACCCACCCTTCGACTCCCTCATCTAAGTCATTAATAAAAATTACAAACAGCAGAGGACCCAGAACTGATCCCTGCGGAACTCCACTTGTAACTGGACTCCATGCTGAATATTTACCATCTACCACCACTCTCTGCCTTCGACCGGTTAGCCAGTTTTCTATCCAATTGGCCAAATTTCCCTCTATCCCATGCCTCCTGACTTTCCGCATAAGCCTACCATGGGGAACCTTATCAAATGCCTTACGAAAATCCATGTACACTACATCCACTGCTCTACCCTCATCCACATGCTTGGTCGCCTCCTCGAAGAATTCAATAAGACTTGTAAGGCAAGACCTACCCTTCACAAATCCGTTCTGGCTGTCCCTAATCAAGCAGTGTCTTTCCAGATACTCGTAAATCCTATCCCTCAGTACCCTTTCCATTACTTTGCCTACCACAGAAGTAAGACTAACTGGCCTGTAATTCCCGGGGTTATCCCTATTCCCTTTTTTGAACAGGGGCACAACATTCGCTACTCTCCAGTCCCCTGGTACCACCCCCGTTGCCAGTGAAGACGAGAAGATCATTGCCAACGGTACTCTCTTGCCAATTTCCTCTCTTGCTTCCCACATAATCCTAGGATATATCCCGTCAGGCCCGGGAGACTTGTCTATCCTCAAGTTGTTCAAAATGTCCAACACATCTTCCTTCCTAACAGGTATCTCTTCTAGCTTATCAGTCCGTTTCACACTCTCCTCTTCAACAATACGTTCCCTCTCGTTCGTAAATACTGAAGAGAAGTACTTGTTCAAGACCTCTCCTATCTCTTCAGACTCAATACACAGTCTCCCACCACTGTCCTTGATCGGACCTACCCTCGTTCTCGTCATTCTCAGGTTTCTCACATACGCATAGAATGCCTTGGGGTTATCCTTGATCCTGTCCGCCAGGGATTTTTCATGCCCTCTCGTAGCTCTCCTAATCCCTTTCTTCAGGTCCCTTCTGGCTATCCTGTATCCCTCCACTGCTCTGTCTGAACCTTGTTTCCTCAACCTTATGTAAGCCTCCTTCTTCCTCTTTACTAGACATTCAACCTCCCTCGTCAACCAAGGCTCCCTCACACGACCATTTCTTTCCTGCCTGATCGGTACATACATATCAAGGACACGTCGTATCTGCTCCTTGAAAAAGTTCCACATTTCCACCATATCCTTCCCTGACAGCCTATGCTCCCAACGTATGCTCCTCAAATCCTGTCTTACAGCATCGTAATTTCCCTTCCCCCAATTGTAAAAACTTCCTTGTTGTGAGCACCTATCTCTCTCCATAACCAAGGTGAAAGTCACAGAATTGTGGTCACCATCACCAAAATGTTCACCCACTAACAAGCCCACCACTTGTCCCGGTTCATTACCGAGTACCAAATCCAATATGGCCTCCCCTCTGGTTGGACAATCTACATACTGCGTTAGAAAAGTTTCCTGGACACACTACACAAACACCACCCCATCCAATCTACTTGATCTAAAGAGCTTCCAATCAATATTTGGGAAGTTGAAGTCGCCCATGACTACGACCCTGTGGCTTCTGCACCTTTCCAAAATCTGTTTCCCAATCTGTTTCTCCACATCTCTGCTGCTATTGGGGGGCCTATAATAAACACCCAACAAGGTGACTGCACTTTTCCTATTACTGACTTCAGCCCATACTACCTCCAGAAGCAGATCCCCCTCAAACTTCCTTTCTGCAGCCGTTATACCATTTCTAATTAGCAATGCCACCCCCCTGCTTTTTTACCACCCTCCCTAATCTTACTGAAACATCTGTAACCAGGAACCTCCAACAGCCATTCCTGTCCCTCATCTATCCATGTTTCCGTGATGGCCACAACATCGTAGTCCCAGGTACCGATCCACGCCTTAAGTTCACCCACCTTATTTCTGATACTCCTTGCATTGAAGTATACGCACTTGAGCCCATCTCTGTGTCCGCAAGTAGTCCCTGTCAGTGCTACCTTCTCCACAGCCTCCCGACAGTCTTGGACATCCTGACACACAGCTAGCTTACTTGCTGGACTTCAAGTCCGGATCCCATCCCCCTGCCAAATTAGTTTAAACCCCCCCGAAGAGTGCTAGCAAACCTACCCCCCAGGATATTGGTGCCCTTCTGGTTCAGGTGCAACCCGTCCTGTTTATACAGGTCCCACCTTCCCCAGAATGCAGTCCAATTGTCCAAATATCTGAAGCCCTCCCTCCTACACCATCCTTGCAGCCACGTGTTCAACTGCACTCCCTCCCTATTCTTTGCCTCTCTGTCACGTGGCACCGGCAACAACCCAGAGATGACGACTGTGTCTGTCCTAGCTTTTAGCTTCCAGCCTAACTCCTTGAGCTCTTGAATGACCTCCCCACCCCTCTTCCGACCTATGTCGTTGGTGCCAATGTGTACCACGACTTCTGGCTGCACACCCTCCCCCTTAAGGATTCTGAAGACACGGTCCGAGATGTCTCGGACCCTAGCACCCGGGAGGCAACAAACCATCCGAGAGTCTCGCCCATGTCCACAGAACCGCCTGTCCGTCCCTCTAACTAGAGAGTCCCCTATAACTAGCGCTCTCCTCTTCTCCCCCTTTCCCTTCTGAATCTCAGAGCCACAGACCCCTTCACTGCAGCTTACACCTGCAAGGCTGTCCCCTCCAACAGTTTCCAAAGCTGTATATTATTTTTTAGGGGAACGACCACAGGGGAACCCTGCACTGCCTGCTTCTTCCCCTTCCCACCTCTAACTGTTACCCAGCTACCTCTGTTCTCCGGCGTAAGTATGTCCCTGTAGCTTCTATCGATCACCCTCTCAGCCTCTCGAATAATCCTCAGCTCATCCAGCTCCAGTTCCAGTTCCCTAGCTCGTTCGGTGAGGATCAGGATCTGACTGCATTTCCTGCACACGAAGTCGGCAGGAGTATTGGTGGTCACCCCTACCTCAAACATCCTGCAGGAGGAACATTCCACCGCCTGCGCTGTCATGACTGTACACTGTCTCCAAAAACAAGAACACTGAGTCAATAACCTGTGGACTTTAAAGTTAGGTTAGAGGAGTAGGGTGGGCGGGAGGCCCTACGGAAGTAGGACCTGGGGTCTAGAACACACCCACTCAAATACTAATCACTTGCCTTCCCGCCCAGCTATGCGCTCCAACCTCACTTCCGCTGCCCGCTACAGGTAAGTAATTTTGAAACAAACTGTCTTACCTTAGCTGTAGTCTCCCGGGTTCGTTTCTCCTCGGCCGCTGCTCCCACTCAAAATGTTCTTGGGACTCAGGTTCAAATGTTGTCACATTCAATATGAACCTGAAATTAAGAGTCTATTGATGATCATGAAAGCATTGCTCATTGTTAGAAACAGCCATATATTTCACAAGTGTCCTTTAGTGACGGAAACCATCATTCCTACCAGGTCTCACCTATGTATAACTTCAAACCCACACAAATTTGGTTGAATCTTAACTGCCCTCTAGGGATGGAAATAAGTTCAGTCTAACCGAGCGACTCCCTCATCCTATGAATAAATTAAAGAAAAACGCTTTAAATACCAGCAAACGGTTACTAAAAACAACATCAAAATGGCTATGAAGCAAAATGTGCAGAAAGCATAAGAATTGATAAATAATATTTCTCGCAGAAGACATAAAGGAAAAGAATGTTAAAATTAAATATTGGCGTCTCAGAGGATGAAAGCAGCGAGATTAGATTACTTACAGTGTGGAAACAAACCCTTCGGCCCAACAATTCCACACCACCACACCGACGCGCAACCCACCCATACCCCTGCATTTACCCCTTACCTAATACTACGGGCAATTTAGTTTGGACAATTTACCTGATCTGCACATCTTTGGACTGTGGGAGGAAACTACAGGAAACCAATGCAGGCACAGGGAGAACGTGCAAACTCCACCAAGTCAGTCGCCTGAGGTGGGAATTGAACCCGGGTCTTTGGCGCTGTGAGGCAGTAGCGCCAACCACTGTGCCACCATGCCATGAGATAATAATGGTAAACTCAGAAATGGCATAGGCAAAACCAACACTTCCTGTTTTCATATGGTTTTTAAGGTTTCTTTTTTAATGCTGTGAAAGTTTGTTTCCGTTTCGAAAAATTAATCATTTTTTTTAAAAAAAAGGAGTTGTGCCTTCATATCAGAGAGTCTTGTCTGTTTTCTGCTCAGGAGAAGACTTTTCTGCTAGGAATATATTGAAGATGAATATTTATATTGAGTTAATTAGTTAAAGGTTTGATTTTATCTATTTTTATATGTTTGATGTGTATATGATTTTGATTCCATTTTAACATTATTATCTATAGGTAATGAAAGGTAACATATAAATAAGGTGTTGTGAAAAATCCTGCTTCTAGGCATAATGTTATTTAGGCCACAGAGAGTTTGGAGAGAAGATTTAGAAAAAAAAGTACTACCCAGCAAAGCAGTCAGATAAATGGTGACTGTCAGGAAAGGTAAGAAGGTACTTCAATGTCTCCGGCGACTATTCCTCTACCAAAAATATTTTCACTTTTTGGAACTGTTGAAGAAGGTAGTCTTTCTGAGGAAAATGGAAGAGCCGTCAGTTATTGGACTGATGGCACGATTTTTATATTAGGCAGGGTTAGAGAAAATTTAGAAGAATTATTGCTACAGTGTGATTCATCAGCAGGAGATTCTGTGGCAGTGAGCATGAGTTTAGGGTGGTTTGTGCTAGGCTTAAGAATGGCTCTAAACTTTTCAAGCACATTGTTAAAGGTGAGACTGAGTAGTCATAGATTGTTGTACATATTGGTAGGAATGACTTTTTAGGGAAAATATTAAAGCAGTACAGGGTGAATTTAAGAGGTGAAGTAGATTAAAAATTAAAAAAAAGTATTAATTTGTGGTTTACTGCCAATGCCAGCCCCAACCGGTGGAGGAACGAAAGGTTAAAGGAGAAAAATCAATGGCTGAAGAGCAGGGTTGTTGTTGAGGGATTTAGATTTTTTGAACATTGGAATTTGTTTTGGAATAGAAAACACATGTTCAAAAAGTATTGGTCAAATCTAAACTGGAACTCAACCAATATCTTAGCAGGGAGATTTGCTCACTCTATATAGGGAGACATTATATTGATAGAGAAGGCAAGGGTGTTATTCTAATTGGCAGTGTTAATGGACGGATGGATGGAGAAAGTTATGAATGTGAATAGAGCATGTCCATTAGAAACTAAAGATGAGAGAGTCAGAGTATACACTAATTCTGAAGCACTAAGTTGCATTTATTTCAATGTAAGGGGTCTTATGGGGAAGGTTGATGAACTCAGGGCATGTTTAAGAACATAGAATTGGGGTATCATATTTATTACTGAAAGTTGGTGAAGAGGTGTTCAAGTCGATAGTGTGATGCTGGAAAAGCACAGCAGGCCAGGCAGCACCCGAGCAGCAGGAAAATGGACGCTTCCGGCAAAAGCCCCTCATTAGGAAAGGGCTGTTGAAGGCCTTTTGCCCAAAACATTGATTACATTGATTTCCCTGCTCCTCGGGTGCTGCCTGGCCTGCTGTGCTTTTCCAGCACCACACTCTCGACTCTCATCTCCACATCTGCAGACCTCACTTTCGCCTGAGAGATGTTCAAGATTGTCAATTCAACGTTCCAGGTGATAGGTGTCATAGAATGGATAGAAAACGTGGCATACAGTGGGTGGAGAGGGGGAGGCCTGCCGTTTTAGATTAAGGGATAAATTATTGGTATTACTGGAGAAGTTATTTCTCAAAAATCATCAGGTAAAATACATGGGTAGTGTTAAAAATAAGAAAGTAAAGGTCACTTTGAAGAGATTGCACTATATGCTCATTTGTGACAAATCGTCCAATCAAAATATATTGATAGAAATTAAATATAAGAAAGGAAAGAGTACGTTGACGTTATTGCACCATATGCTCTCCAACATTAAGAAAGAAATTGAGAAACAGACATGTAGGAAGATCTCGGATATATGTAAGCTTAATAAGGTTGTGGTAATGGGGATTTTAATTTTCTAAAGAAATGATTGGGACTACCATAGTGTTAAAAGGTTGAATCATGAAGAATTTGTCAAATGTGTCGAAGAAAATTTTCTTCATCAGTACGTGGATCATCCGAATCGAGAAGGAGCAAAACGAGACCAGGTTTTGTGAAATAGGCAGGGCAAGCGACTGAAGTGAACTTGGGAGAATACTTTTGGGTCTTGCAGTCATAACTATTAGTGGAAAATAATACGCCTTCCATTAATATCATATTTTTGATTTAAGTACCATAATTTTTAATGGCATGGGACAAGGACTGTCCAAGTTTGATGGGAGTAGACTTTTCGCAGGTTAATTAATGTCTGACAAGCGGGAGGCATTCAGTAGTCTGACGACGTGAGTTGGGAGGCTTTATTTTCCTGTTAGCGTGAGGGTAAAGCAGGTAAGGTTAAGGAACCATGGATGACTAAAGTTATTGAGGTTCCACTCAAAAATAAAAGACAAACTTACTTTAGATCCAGACAAATTTATTGAATTGAATCTTTTAATCAATATAAAGAGAGTGGGGCACCATTTTGAGAGAAATAAGGAAAGCCAAAAAGAGATATGAGATAGCATGGGCAGATAAGGTTAATGGTAATTCAAAGATATTGTGTAACTACATTAACAGCAAGACTTAACCAGGAGAGTAAGGCCTTTCAAAGTTCACGAAGGGCATCGATGTGCTGAACCCAGGAGATGGGGAATAAAATTATCCCATTCCTGGTGCAGCAGACAGCAGCAAACACACACTACTGCCTGCACCTCGCATTCATCCAGATTGAACTCTGCTATTTGTCAGCTGATTGACCCATTTGATCAAGATCTTTTTGTAATCTGAGGGGGTCTCCTCAGTTGTTGGCCCCAATCCTTTCTGTGTCATAACCAATATCATATTCATTCCTTCCCTTACTTGTTAAATCATAACTTTTGATGAACAAGATTATTGTACATTTTTATGGAACAGACCCGACTCCTCCAATCAGTTCAAGCAGGTCTCCCTGACCGTAGATTTGCTAAATGTTGAAGGTAAGTGTATAGTGGATATCGCCAGAGTGAATTAGCTGGTCAGACTGCCGTGTTTTAAACAAAAAGAATTTATTTAAAACATTAAGTAATGAAACAAAACCAAGCGAATATTGAATACCCAAATAACCCATCTGATCCGAACCTGACAGGTTTTCCCGACTTAATGATGCTGTTCCAAATTGGTTTCAACATTCCCAATAAACAAACCCCTTGGCACAAAGAGTAAAATTTACACAAACCAAGCTTACAGGTTACAAATTCAGAGGACAGAAGGATGGGGAGAGCGTCCAGTTTCAACAGTGACTCTGACTTAAATAACCTTCGAACTGACTGAATTGTGCAGGTGGAGAGCTGGTCACGTCCCCTTGATAATACTAGTTTTTTTTAAGACTTAAAAACCTTCTTCTTGAGGTATTACCAGTTTGGTATAAACCAAAGGACCCCAATGAGCCGTTCAAAATTGAGACATGTTGGAACCGTGGGTCGGTTAGAACTTCTCTGAAACAAAAACCAAGCACAACATAACCTTGTGAAGGGACATTATAAAACTGAATCATTAATATCCAAAGATATCTTCAGTTCTCAAAATAACCAAAAGTAGTGGTTAGTAAACAAAAACACACATATGCATTCACTTAGTATAAAAATGCAAACCTGCAGAGCTACATCCAAACTCAGTGTGTGATACACCTACCACTGAGTGTGTCGATCTGTCATTCAAGTTTCGACAATGTTTTGGCAATCATGACCTGCCACAGGCTCACTTTTCAAACTCTGTGTCTGAAATTACAGGCTCGAGCTAAACAGACTCACATTTTTGTCCTACAATTTCTCCAAAAGCTTCAATGGGTTATTGTTACAGATGTTGCTAATAATATAAAAACTGAAACGTTGTTGTGCCAACACAAAGCTCAAAGTCTCTTTCTTAGCTGTTGAATATTTCTACCAATAAATATTTCACTTGATGGATAAATACCAATGAGTCTTTCTATCTTCTCGCCGTCTTCCTGCAGGTGTGCAGCACCCACACCCACATCACTCGCATTTATAAGACCATAAGACCATAAGACCTAGGAGTGGAAGTAAGGCCATTCGGCCCATCGAGTCCACTCCACCATTCGATCATGGCTGCTGGGCACTTCAACTCCACTTACCCGCATTCTTCCCGTAGCCCTTAATTCCCCGATACAACAAGAATCTATCAATCTCTGCCTTGAAGACATTTAGCGTCCCGGCCTCCACTGCACTCTGCGGCAATGAATTCCATAGGCCCACCACTCTCTGATTGAAGAAATGTCTCCGCATTTCTGTTCTGAATTTACCCCCTCTAATTCTAAGGCTTTGTCCACGGGTCTTAGTCTCCTCACCTAACGGAAACAATTTCCTAGCATCCACCTTTTCCAAGCCATGTATTATCTTGTACGTCTCTATTAAGTCTCCCCTTAATCTTCTAAACTCCAAATGAATACAATCCCAAGATCCTCAGCCGTTCCTCATATGTTAGGCCTACCATTCCGTGAGAATCTCCACTGGACACGTTCCAGTGCCAGTATGTCCTTCCTGAGGTGTAGGGACCAAAACTGGACACTGTACTCCAAATGGGGCCTAACCAGAGCTTTATAAAGTCTCAGTAGCACAATGGTGTTTTTATATTCCAACCCTCTTGAGATAAATGACAACATCGCATTCGCTTTCTTAATCACAGACTCAACCTGCATGTTGACCTTTAGAGAATCCTCGACTAGCACTCCCAGATCCCTTTGTACTTTGGCTTTACGAATTTTCTCACCGTTTAGAAAGTTGTCTGTGCTTTTATTCTTTTTGCCAAAGTGCAAGACCTCGCATTTGTTCACGTTGAATTCCGTCAGCCATTTCCTGGACCACTCTCCCAAACTTTCTAGATCCTTCTGTAGCCTCCCCACTTCCTCAGTACTACCTGCCCATCCACCTAACTTCGTATCATCGGCAAACTTCGCTAGAATGCCCCCAGTCCCTTCATCCAGATCATTAATATATAATGCGAACAGCTGTGGTCCCAACACTGAACCCTGCGGGACACCGCTCGTCACCGGCTGCCATTCTGAAAAAGAACCTTTTATCCCAACTCTCTGCCTTCTGTTCATCAGCCAATCCTCAATCCATCCCAGTAGCTCACCTCGAACACCATGGGCCCTCACCTTGCTCAGCAGCCTCCCGTGTGGCACCTTATCAAAGGCCTTTTGGAAGTCTAGATAGACCACATCCACTGGGTTTCCCTGGTCTAATCTAGTTGTCACCTCTTCAAAGAATACCAACAGGTTTGTCAGGCATGACCTCCCCTTAGTAAATCCATGTTGACTTGTTCTAATCAGACTCTGCTCTTCTAAGAATTTAGAAACCTCATCCTTAATGATGGATTCTAGAATTTTACCAAAAACCGAGGTTAGGCTAATTGGCCTATAACTTTCAATCTTTTGTCTTGATCCTTTCTTGAACAATGGGATTACAACTGCGAACTTCCAATCATCCGGGACTTTCCCTCACTCCAGTGACTCTTGAAAGATCTCAACCAATGCCTCCGCTATTTCCTCAGCCACCTCTCTCAGAACTCTACTGTGTATCCCATCGGAGACAGGAGATTTATCAATTTTCAGACTTTTTAGCTTTTCAAGCACTATCTCTTTTATAGCCACCTTGAAAGGCTTTGCTTAATCAGATGGAGCTCATACCAAATGTAAGTTGCTTGACCCACCTTCCCACTAAAGCCTTCCAACTGCGGAATTAGGTATGCATCCTTTTTTTTAACTGTATTGACCTTGCAATAGTCCACACATAATCGTTGGGTACCATCTGGTTTCAGTACCATGACTTTGGGTGAGTTCCAGTCACTGTAACTCAGGTCGATTATGTCATCTTGGAGCATGTGTTAAATCCCCTTCTGAACCTGTGCCAACTTTAGAGGATTATGCCTATAAGGATGCTGCTTAATCAGAACAGCATGTCCTTATGCACAATTAGGTAATATTTCCCATTTAATTTCCTCATATCTCCCCATATAATACTAACAACTCTATCACGTCATTTTTTTTTCCTCAGAGAGGTTACTCAATAATTTATCCCAATTTTAGAAAACTTCCTCATTGTCCACTTTAATTTGAGGAACGTTCAATCCAGAATCCTCTGAACTTGGTTCTTCCTTCTGTACTGTAATCATTAACACATTCTCCTGTTGCTGTCCGTTCCCTGTCAAAATACCTTTTGAGCATATTCACATGACATACTCTGTGAGATTCCTTTCTGTCTGGAGTCCCTATCAAGTAGTTACCCTCACTCAATATTCTTCGTATTTGATATGTTTCACCAGTACTTGCTTTTCAAGATCCCCCATCACTAGAAGTAACATACATACTTTATCCCCGATAGCAAAATTGCAAATGTTTGAGTTCTTGTCCACTTCCTGTTTAGGTGCATTCTGCAATACTTTTAAATGCCATCTCGCCAACTCCCCAGCGCTTTTTAAGCATTCCAGAAAATTTGAGACATAGTCCAACAGTGTGGCCTTTTACTTCTGATTTACTAATTACTCCTTCATCGACTTTAACGGTCCTACCTCTTAATAACCTAATTAAAATGGACAGAATTTGGTCAATTCATTTTGTGCATCTCTGATCACTAAACGCCCTTACGCCAATCAGCTGGATAATCCTTACCATAAGCATTCAACATGATCGTTAAAGTTTGATGTCACCTTTCTCATGCTCGCTGCGATTTTAGATGGTTCACAGTAGATTTGAATTGATTTATTACAGAGCTGCCCTTAACTTCCTTGAACTGTTTGGATGTGAAGTTTGAACTTTGGTCGCACTGTATCTCTGTTGATAGTCCGTATATATTTTTAAAAAGAATAATTATCCTTTACCATCCTTTTCGCTGTGACGTTGCATAATGCAATAGCCTCTGGAAATTTCGTGGATACATCAATTATTGTTAACAAATACTGATTCACACTTTTTTTTTTGTTTGATATAGGGGACCTAGCCAATCAATTAAACTATTGTAAAAGGTTCCTCAACTGCAGGAATAGTTATTAAAGATGCAGGTTTTATTAACACCTGTGGTTTTCTAATTCCCTCACGTGTATTTCATGTCTGGCAAAATTCAACAACATGATGGTGCAGTGTAGGCTGGTAAGAATGCCTTCTATTTTAGACTGTGTTTTCCTCACTCCAAAATGACCTCCACGTGGTCATTCATGCTTCAGTTGCAGCTCCTCCTTTCTGTACCATTTGCAATTCCATTTGATGAATTTCTGCCCATTTCTCATCTCCTCATGTGATAGTTTCCATCTCCTCACGCAGACACCATTTTAAAGGTGTCTCAGGGATACATTCAGATTCCCTAATGTATATGCCCTTTTGATACAACTACTTAAAAATTTCATCTTTCTGCTGTAACTCAATTAGTTTAGCTGAACTAAACATGTTTGCATGATCACCTATTTTCTCCTCTTTTGTCTCAACTATCTGATGGAACGAAGTATCTCCTAATGCCACTTCAGATTACTTAGCTTTACATTTTTTTTTGTCTCTCCTGTTTGAACTCGTGACATTGGGACTTTGTTACCCCACATTCAGAAAAGATTCCAAGAGAAGGCATTGCTTCAGTTGGCTGTGTCTCCACTGGTTTTTACCGGTGAATAAGCTGCATACTTTACAAGGGAAAATTGTATTCCTGTATCTGAGAGTTTGTCCAGTACTCCAATCACAATTTCTTCACTCTTCACTGGACACTCTATCCTCGCTTAACATAAATATGTGCATTTTATTAGTCTCACAGTGAATTCCCTTTAATAGTACCCTTTCTGGAAAGAGTCCCTCAGGAGTATATATCTCCTCATCTTTCAGCATCACAGACTAAGAGGATCCTGTGTCCCTTAATATTGCATCCTCTGTACTTCTGGCCTATATGAATAAACTTTCCCTTTGAAGGTATATTTTATAAGCAGGTTCGGCACTTCCTCCTTGACCAATCTCCGGTCAGCTTGTACACTCTGATGAAGCTTTCTCGCCTCCACTGTGCTTTCTGTTACCACGCCAACAAAACTCCCAGGCTCATCCTGTTTTCCTACATCTTTTATTTCCTAGCGCACCAACAGAGTGATTTCCTGTGACCTAATTTATTGCAATGAAAACAGCAGAGTTTATTAACTTCTTTGCCCTCTTCTTGGGTTTCCTTTTTACCCCTGTCGTAAGTTATCCTTATGATTTTCACTGAGATCTACATATCCCTTCCCACGTGAGGATTTCTCTTTGCCCCAGTTTACTTCCCTCATCGACTGAAATTGAGTCTGGAAGCCAAACTGTGTTTTATGGACCAATTCATTATCTTCAGCCATTTCAGTTGCTAACCTTGCTATCTACACTCTCTGCTCTCCCACAGGAGTATGCATTACCTCAGGCAGCGATTTTTGGAATTCCTCCAAAATAGTTACTCTCTAAGTGCATCATAGGCTTGCTTGATTTTTAAAGTTCTTATCCATCTATCGAAATTACTTTGTTTGATCCTTTCAAACTCAATATACGTTTGACCTGGGCCACTCCTTAGATTCCTAAATGTTGTCTATAGGCTTCTGGAAAAAGTTCATGTGCATTTTATTTGCATCCTCATACTCCCCAGTTCCCTAAGCGTACCTTCAGCCTTCATTTCCATCCTTTTAAGCTGACTTTCCATTCTAAATGTCTATCTCTGAAACGCAAACGCGCTCTATTTTTCTTTTTCTTCTGCTAAACATTTGTTTTTTTTCTTTTTCTCTTTCCTGCATTAAATCTATTCATCCTCTTTCTTTTCCTTGTAAATTTCGTCGCAACGCAAACTGCTTCATTACTGCTTCTAACACAAGCTGCTTTATTTGCGATTGAAGTTTAATCTTCTGTACAGATCCCGATGGAGTTTCCAGCAAAGTTGTCTGCAGAGCTACTGCTGCAATCATCTCATCTTGCCTCACATTAGGAGGCAGCTTCAACTGCAACTTGTCTACTAATTCCTGCAGCTTGGATTTATGTGCATTTTGTAAAATCCCCAAGGTCGAGTCTTCCACCTCCAAAACATCCTTGGTTCCTGCAAGAGCCATTGCTCTCTGAAGCTCTGTTTACCAAGCCAAATCACCACAAAATAAGAGACACTAACACCTGCCACTCGCTGCCTAAATCCTGCAAAGGGCCCCCAACCTGTTATGGACCAGGCCCGATCCCTCAAAGATTTTTAAGCAAGTAGCCCAGACCGTAACTTTTATTTGTTAAAGTGGATATTCGCAGAGTGAATTAGCTGGTCAGACTGCAGTATTTTAAACAAACAGTACTTATTTCCCAAATTACAGAATGAAGATCATGAACTGAAGGGATAATAGCTGAATAACGTATCCTATCCAACGGACAGGCTATCCCGACTTAAGAATGCTGCATCAAAATACTTGCAATAATCGCAATGAACAAACCCCTTAGCACAAACAGTAAATCAGACACAAAATTCTTGCAGGCTATGAGGTCAGAAGTGCTGAAGGAGGGGGTGAGCATCCAATTTCAACAGTGATCCTGACACAACGAGCCCCCAAACTGAACAGAATTGCCCAGTTACAGAGCTGGACACATTCTTTGATTATGCAGATTTTTTAAAAAAAGAATTGAAAGCGTTCTGCCTGATGCATTATCTGTTATGTATATACGAAAGGACGCCAATAAACCTTTTAAAAAATCAGACATATTGAAACCTTGGGTCATTTAGAACGTCCCTGAAAATAAAGATCAAGAACAACATAACCCTGTAAAGGGACCAGATTTGTGACAATATGTGACATTTGGTTTTGAAGTGAATTCAAAAAATAACAGTGTTTGTGAGTTTATATAAAACAGTGCTGAAGGGCATTGTGTATTGAAGATACAAGATTGGCTTATTAGAGCAATGAGAGGAATGTCCAGACAGATTCACACTTTCAGTGTATGGTCAGGGCAAATATGCCCACTGTAAATCTATTGGCTGGCGCCTGTTCTAGTAGAGGAGACATCAATACGGTAACTACATCTAGGTTGTTTGTTTTGGGGGTGGTGGTGATGGGAGGTTGAGGTGGTTATAACATTGCAAACGGACAACACAGCAGAATAATCTAACTTGTGATAAGAAAATATCCACATTGTCCCTCACCACGACAGCAATTGATGGTGGAAGATGTGACCAACAGCCAGTAATGCCAACATTCAAACCAGTCTAGTTCGTATTGTGAACGGAAAGTACCACACTGAAAGGGGTCAACTGGATCTGTTTTTTCAGTGACTATGATTGAGGCCAGTCTCCATGTATTTTAAATGTGGCACTGGATGTGGCACCCCTCTACTCATAGTATGGAGCTTCATGCAATGCCTTTTGCCATTGTAGCAGCAGATGCATCACCTCCAACACTAACAGGAATCAGAAGCTGCAGAGACAGCAAGAGGAGAGATAAACATCTGAGAATAGTCTGGAATGTTCCTTTAATGGTTCAGATTTTAAGAACTTTAGACTGGAATGCTCCAACAATGGACAGGAGTTTATCCTGGTGTCTTGCCTATTTTTCCTGGTCTGGATTCACATTATCATATCAGATATATGGGTGCACTGATGATTATTCATGCGGGCTACTATCCCATGCTCGCTATTGTTAGTGTTCCTGGTAAGTCTCTTCATCTCTATCCATTTGTTAATTCATAAACCATGGTGAAACTCATTGCTGTTTCTATTATCTATATTTGGCAAAGACAGAATCCATAGTCTTCAGTTTCAAATGCAAATTCTATTCATTACTACAAACTTCTGAACTGCCCAACAAGCTCGTCCTCACATACATCTGAGAACAAGACTGTTAACAATCTCGAAGTACCTTTTGGACCCGAATCGATTTATTTCTCGGTATTCTCTCTATCACTAAACCTACCCACTGGCAGCTCCATAATATCAGCAGTCCCCACCTTGACTCAGTGCGGGTACTAAATAAACCATTATCGATGCCTTGATAAATTTCAGACTTTATGGTTCCAGTTCTCTTACAAGCGCACTTTCCATTACAAATATGTCCATCACAACCTTGTTCTTGTCTCTAAAGTAAATTCATGACAGAGATAGTGTGTCAGAGATGTGATGTCAGCGGATATGTGTTTTAAATCTTACCTCAGATATGTCAGAACTTAAATTTAAATGACAGGAATTGGAAATAAACGATAATTCCACGAATATTACAGTAACAGCACCAGCATTTTGTCAATAGATTTGTCTATAGCACGGATGTCCTTGGGTAACGAAATCTAGCATTATTACCAGACTGTCTTAAGACTGATGTCAGACCCACAACAATGTGCTTGGCACTATACTATCTGATGGAATGACCTCACAGTAAAGGACATTTAGTGAGGTCAATAAATGCTGCCCTTACCAACGATGCAGACATTTCATGTCATAACAATATTGAAGTTTAAACAAAACAAAGAATGATGCAAGGGATCAGAAAAACAAAACAAAACGAGAAGCTGCCACACCAACTGATCAGATTTGGCACCCTTGGATGGAGGGGAGAATAGAATTAGCATTTCGAGTCCGCTGACCTACCTTCGTAACTGAACACAGCTTGAAAATATTGCGATTGAAGTTGGTGACAAGGATTTCTATTATGACTGAGACACGGGGTGAGTTGAATAGACAGAGAAAGAGAGGGATAAAAGAAAATAAGCAAACAAAGGGATTGAAGATGATCAGCTGGAATGGAAATACAAAAAACGAGATTAATCTTATTTCTTTTTTCTCCAGTTCCCATATTACTGAAAATCATGCCCATGTCAAGTATACATCAAAGTCCCTGTTCAAAGTGAGTTATGTTCCTTTATCTGTCTTCCCTGAGTGTGATCATCTTCCTTTATTCATTAATGGGATGCTGGGACAGTATTCAATTCCCTTTCCTCATTGTCCTTGAGAAAGTGTTGGTGACCTGCCTTCCTGACCCACTGCTGTCTGTGGGCTGTAAGTAGTCAGTGCTGAGGTCCACCCGGTTTCATTTCTTTGATGTTTGTAGTGAGTAATGTAACTGAGCGGCTGGTGTGGCTTTTTCAAATGGCAATTCAGAGTCAAATGCATTGCGGGATTCACATGTCAGCCCGACCAGATGAATGTGGTAAATTTCATTCCCTGAAGAAAATTAGAGTGTCAGGTAGGATTTTCTGACAATCGGCAATGGTTTCATAGCTTCGTTTGATTTTATTGAATTGAAATGCCACCATTTGTCATGGTGGGATTCGAATCCAGGGTGGGGATCAGCATCTGGGTCCCTGGATTAAAAAGTTGGAGATAATACTGAGAGGACATCGCCTTCATGTTGTTCACAAACCTGTCAGCAGCCACACTCTGATAGAGTTCGCCATTCCAAACAGCATCTGACCTCCATACAGAACATTAGCCTGCCTTCTGGGAGATGCCTCCTTGAGACACGGGACAAACCGTCCGCTGTCCCTCCTCACTGTTAGCAAACCATGGTATCGTTATCATAACATGCGTGCACCATTAGCAATGGAGCCAGGAGGAACAACATGGATCAATCTGTCTGTGCAGTCTATGGTTCATTGGTTTGCAATGTTGGAGCATCAGTGACATCCTACTTTGTGTTACAGTCTGGAGGGGCTGAATAGTTTCTTCTCTTTATGCGTTAGTGTTTTGAGGGACAGAATTTCCTCCTTCTGGTCCCAGGGAAAAAAGGTTCACGGACATTATTGGGCGCCCCTTGGTTCCTGCTTACCAGCGTGATGTACTGACTGAGCTCATAATCTTCCTGTGTAATAGCAGGCAGGCAGGGGCATGGAAGAAGACAGCAAGTCAGACAACATTGAGTTCTCCAATTTCAAATAACCTGACTCCATTCCCACCTCCTTCTCCTTCCTTCCAGACTCGCGACCTTACTTTCAGATTCAACTGGATTCTGTCCTCCCATTGTCCAACCCAGTGGTACCCCTTTACCTGTGTTCATCTATCCCCACCTCACCACCCTGCCTCCTCCTCTCTCGTCCTGCCTCTTTATCTGTAGCTCCTTTCCCCCACCCCAGTCCTGAAGAATATTTATCTGCAAGCAGTTGACTTCTCCACCTCCCGATGCTGCCTTGCTTGCTGCGTTCTTCCAGTCTTCTGCTTGTCTATCTTTCACCCTCACAGGAACATATAGACCTTGAACTCTAGCTGTCTCACTTTTAAAGGCTTCCCATTTGCCAGAGGTACCTTTGCTTGCAAACAAACTACTGCAATCAATCCCGGCAAGCTCCGAATTCTGTCAAAATTCACTTTGCCACAATTTCGAACTTGAATCTTTGGACCAGTTTTTTTTTTTCCTTTCTACATAACTACTTTAAAATTTATAGAACTATGGTCACAGGTCCCAAACTGCGCATCCACTGTCACCTCACACACCTCTCCTGCCCTATTTCCCAAGAATAGGTCAAATTTTGCCTCTTCCCGATTAGGACCATCTAAGTATTGTTTGAGGAAACTTTATTGACGCACTTAATGAATTCCATCTCATCAAATCCCTTAATGTTCTGGCAGTCCCAATCTGGGTTATAAAAAGTAAAACTCCTGTTCCTGCAAGTCTCCCCTATCTCTCTACATATTTTTGTTCCTGTAATTACCATTGAATATTTGGGGGCCCATAGAACAACCCCAATAATGCCACCATTCCCTTCTTATTTCTTAGTTACACCCACAAAACCACCCTACTGATGTTTTGTGAAACTCCCATTAATCAGAAATGCAAGTGTGCGAGATAAGTGGCTGTCCGGCCCTATCTCCGGACACTTTTATTTCCCTTCCCAGGAACAACGACACGGAGGAGTCTGACCAAAACTTTTTCATTCAACTTTGCAAAGTCGGGTGCTGTTCCCAAAGGTACACACACACAAGCATAGTAATCTCCACGCATTATATACATGTATATGTGGGCTGGGTCTCCTACTGCTGTCTTGACCAATGAGTGCTAGGGTTCCCCACTGTTTTCCTTATTTGGGTTCTGGTTCCTGCGATTATTTTGTTATTCACTTGGCCAATCAGTGTTCGACCTCCCCGTTCTTTCCTTCTATGGATGATGTTGTACAACTGTGGTTAAGGGCGGTCTCTCAACTATCGAGGAAAGCTGTTACAATTGTTTCATTCATATAAACATGGGGGAGGTCCGGCAACAGTTTCGAGTGTCTGCTTGTGTTTACTATAAGGTAGAAAAGACTAAAATGGAGCTAACTGTTTAAAAATTACACTACCCCCTACAAATCCCCCGTGTCTTTTCTTACGGCCTGTAATTTTTAAACCATAAGTTTCTTCTCCAGGGCATTTGATAACTCCCAAGCTTGTTCATCAACTGCCCGTCTCTAATACTACCCCCGCCCAAGAGGGATTCACGTTGTTCCATCTCGAGATTCATTCGTTCAACCTGCCCATAGGGAACATCCCTCTTAGTAAGGGCGGTTTTGATCAGTCGTTGAGTTAATCCCCGGACACAGGGAATAACGCAACACCCAAGGGCAGTGAGTACCCCTGCCACCACTATACATGAGACAAGAAAGGGAACGACCACCCCCGTCCATTTACCGAACCAAGCTTCCAACCAGTCCGTGAGGCCAGAGTCGATACCCGAGTTTTCGGCCAGTTCGTCCGCCAATGTGGTGAGTCCATCCAGGGCGCGGGTGATGGACCCATCAGGGGCTGTGTTGTTGGGGATGAAAGTGCAGCACTGAGTGCCTATTATGACACAAACACCCCCCTTCTCTGCCAACATCATATCTAAGGCCAACCTATTTTCCCACGCCATCCTACTAGTGGTGTCCAGTTGTTCTGTTATTAATTTCACTGCATCCCGGGTATAATTAATGAACCTCTGCTGATTGTAGTAAATATAATTAATCCAATCCACATTCTTATTGATGGTCACCCACCAGAACAGTGACGACTCAAAACCCGCCGCTATCTGGTTCCTAGCCTTGTATTCGTCAGGAACACCCCTGGGGACCCCTATGGCATCTAAATATATGTTATCATCGAAAGAGGTCTCCAAAGCTCTCTCAGTTCTTCCACTAGAACGGTGTTGCTCTTGTTTTTCGAATACCAGGGTGAATGGGATGGCCAATTGAACGATTGCACAAGTGCCCGTCCATTTTTGGGGCAGGGTCGGTCGCAGAACACTCCCACCACAGTACCACCAGAGGTCTGCCCGAGGCACATGAATGTGGGAGTAATTCCCGCCCCTGGTAGTTTCATTGACCAGCCGAATTGATCCGCTGCACTTGTCAAATGTCTCCACATCGTTGTCCCACTGTAGACCCGTCCGAGAGACGCAGGCCTGGTGCGTACCCGTTACCCCTGAGAATGATGGGGGGCGGGGCGCCCCCTCAGGCCTGACGGGGGGAAACTTCAAACTCAAGGGTCGGCAAGTGGAGTCGTTCCAGGCCTCTTGGTCCTGGTACAGCCTTATCATGCAGTCCAAGGCTCGTGGGTGTTTCTCCCATCCCAGCGGGAATGGGACTACCTGAGGGTTAGGGCTGGCACTCGTGCATGCGTAGCAATCACTCTTTTTCATGCTCCTCACAGTATATTTGACCCATTCCATCCAGGCATTCGCCTCCCCGTATCCCGTTTCTATTTCAAAGGTCTTTTCCAAATCCGTCGTCTCAATTATTCTAATCTTTTCCTGCTTATCAGTGGTGGATGAGCCCCCAGACTCAGCTTCAATGACCGTGATATACGTGCAGCACAGCTGCATTCCCCCCCATCCTGCCTGGCCCCCAACTCTAATACCCAGTATTGTTCCATTAAGGCTTGCCCCGTTCTTTCCCAAGTTCTTTATGGTCAGATAGAGCGGATTGCACTGATTCTGCCCACAATTAGTCCGATTAGTTCGTTCTCAGGGTCTCTGTTCCTTAGATGCCTTTGTCAGAGAGGTTCGTTCGTCCTCCGTCGGTTGTGGCACTGGTCCCTTGACTCGAGTGTAATGTGTCCAGCCCTTTTCGGCCGTACGGATAGCCGTTTCGGTAGTCAAAAATACCAGGAAGGGACCGTCCCAAGTTGGTTCGAGGGTACGTTGCTTCCAGCTTTTAATCAGGACCCACTGACCCGGCTTGACGGTGTGCACCGCAAACTCGAGGGGCGGCGTCTGTGCCAAAAGTCCCTGTTGGCGTAAACGAGATAGAGCAGACCCCAGAGCCACCACATATTTTTGCACAAACATATCCCGAGACTCAAATACAGGAGGTTCCCCCTTCGGCCCATGGAATGGGAGGCCAAACAGCATTTCGAACGGGGAGACGCCCAAATCCCGCCTTGGCTGGGTGCGAATTTGCAATAGGGCAAGGGGTAGGCATTTGGTCCAAGGCAGGCCGATTTCACTAGTGAGTTTGGTTAGCTGCTTTTTGATGGTCTGGTTCATTCTTTCGACCTTGCCCGAGCAGGTGGGATGCCAGGGGGTGTGCAAATCCCAGTCAATCCCCATTGCTTGCACTACATTCTGGAGGACGGTCGAGGTGAAGTGGCTCCCCTGGTCAGAGTCAATAGCGCGGGGTAGCCCAAATTGTGGGATGATTTGTTCGAGTAGAATCTTGCTAACCTGAGTTGCCGTTGCCGTGGTAGTGAGGAAAGCTTCCACCCATCCTGTCAGGTGATCTACCACTACTAATAGATACTTCAGGCGACCTATGGGGGGGAGCTCAGTGTAATCTACCTGGACATACTCAAACAGCAAACTCCCAACAACCCACAGGGAAGATGGGGGAGGTGAAGGAGTTCCACCTGGAGCTCCTCCTCCTCCAGCCGCAAGGGTTGTGGTTCGAATATTTTCGCACTAAAAACCCCACCCTTAACTCCTGAAATGTTTAATGTTTTAGTTTGGAAGCCAACCCCCCTAGGATGGAGGGGAATTGAAGACCAGACGGCGCCTGTGTCAACTAAGAAGGTAACATCTTGTCTAAATGGGCCCACCCGTAAATTTACCAGGGGTTCTTGGTAGGCCCGTGTTCCGATCCTCCCCTGACTTCCCTAATCCATTTGTTCACCCTCCATTTCATACATCCCTTCTCTTTCCCTTTTAAACTCGGGACAATCCCTTTTGAAGTGTCCCAGTTTCCCGCAATGGTAACATCCGGCCTTCTGAGGCCGCTCAATTCCATAAGATCCTCCTCTCTCACTTCTGCCCCGTCTCGCTTCTCTCCCTCTCCAACTTTTCTTCGACGTTCCTCTTTCCACCCCATAATCTCCCTCCCTCATTCCGGTGGACTTACAAGCTTCCCGTACGGCTGCCACCATCATTTTTGTCTTATGTTTCTCCCTTATTACATCCCTCTGAACGTACACCTTCTGTGCTTCCCGTAATAATTCTGCAACATCCTTTTCAGCCCAATCCTCCACTTTCTGTAATTTCTTCTGAATATCAGGCCATGACTTAGTCACAAAGTGCACCTTAAGCATGCTCTTGCCTATTTCCCCATCGGGGTCTAAACCTGAATACTTTCGCATGGACTCCCGCAAACGGTCTAAAAACTCACTCGGGGATTCATCCTTTTTCTGTCCAACTTCGAATGCTTTCGCTAAATTCCGCTGTTTGGGCACGCAGCTTTGGATCCCCCTGATTATAAGGCTTCTGAGATCTGTCATATTGGCCCGTCCCCCCGCGTCGTTATGATCCCACCGGGGGTCCTCTAAGGGGTACTTCTGCTCTCCACGCTGAGGGCCGTCCTGATGCTCCCTATCCCAAATGGCCATTGCACTATTCTGGATCATAACAATTTCATCGTAATTAAATAGTATTCTCATCATGGCCTGCAGTTCAGCCCATGTGTATATACTGGGCCCCAGAAATTGGTCCAGTTGTATTCCCACACTGACGGGGTCGTCCAGTAGACGGGGTAGTTCATTACGGAGTTGCCGGATATCCCCAGAATTTAAAGGTTGTACTACGAACCCGGTCCGTTCGTTCCCAAACGGCACCTCTCGTAAGGGGTTCAGCTGTTCAATATTGTCACTCCTCCCAGCTCTCAATCCTTCTTCTCGACCTTTCCGCATCTCGAGTCGGACTGATTTCCTAGTGCCTGGGGTGAGTTCTGCGCCCCCTCCTGTGCCCCCCCCCCCCCCACCCAGCAGTCTCTTCCTCACTGGTCGTAGCCTGCTGGGACTCGGATTTATCTGTCGCAGGAGGGAGATTGTTGTAATCAGGCTTGATCCGTGAGCCGAAGAGACTGCCCCCCCCCCCCCCGGCAATAATGATTTCATCCCGGATGAGCCCCCAATTGTGCGAGATAAGTGGCTGTCCGGCCCTATCTCCGGACACTTTTATTTCCCTTCCCAGGAACAAAGACACGGAGGAGTCTGTCCAAAACTTTTTCGTTCAACGTTGCAAAGTCGGGTGTTGTTCCCAAAGGTACACACACACAAGCATAGTAATCTCCACGCATTATATACATGTATATGTGGGCTGGGTCTTCTACTGCTGTCATGACCAATGAGTGCTAGGGTTCCCCACTGTTTTCCTTATTTGGGTTCTGGTGCCTGCGATTATTTTGTTATTCACTTGGCCAATCAGTGTTCGAGCTCCCCGTTCTTTCCTTCTATGGATGATGTTGTACAACTGTGGTTAAGGGCGGTCTCTCAACTATCGAGGAAAGCTGTTACAATTGTTTCATTCATATAAACGTGGGGGTGGTCCGGCAACAGTTTCGAGTGTCTGCTTGTGTTTACTATAAGGTAAAATGCAGCTAACCGTTTAAAAATTACACTACCCCCTACACAAGTTCCCCTCCCATCTTTCCATTTCTGTCCTTCCTAATGCACTTTACCCTGGCACATTAAGCTGTCAATCCTTTCTCCCCTGAATCATATTTCCGCAATAGCTACACTATCCCAGTCCCATGTACCTATCCACACCCGGAGTTCATCGATCTTAACTATCACCCCCTTTGCATTGAAATAAGTGTAAATTAATCCAACAGGCATTCCTTGTTCCCCGTTTTGTTCCAGCCTGACCTGTCTTTTCACATTACAAATCCTGATTACTCTATCTCTTTCCAGCCTCGTACTTGCATCCCTGCTCTTGCGGATAACACCCCCCTGCCAATCTCCTTTCAACTCTCTCTTGCAGCACTAGCAAAACTGGCTGCAAAGATATTGGTGCCCTCTCCAGTGCATGTGCAACCTGTCCCTCTTGAACGGGTCACCTTTGTCACAGAAAAGATCCCAATGATCTAAAAATCCGAATCCCTATCCCCGCACCAATTATTTAGTCGCGTATTTATTTGCCATGTTCTCCTATTTTTAACTTCACCTGCTCATGACACTGGAAGTAATCAAGAGATTACCACGGGCATGGTCTTGGTTTTTAATTTTCCTCCTCGCTCTCTGTAATCACTCTGTAGGACCTCATTCCTATATCTACCTCTGTTATTTGTGCCAACGTGCACAATGACTTCTGGCTGCTCTGCCTTCCCCTTGAGAAGGTTCTGCAGCTGCTCTGAGACATCCTGGCCTCTGACACCTGGGAGGCAACACACCATCCTGGATTCCGGTTTGAGGCCACAGAATTTTCGATCTCTCCCCCAACAATCGACTCTCCTACCTCTGAGACCCAATTTATCTTTTCCCATTCCCGCTGTGCCCCAGAGCCAGTTGTACTGCAACCAACCTGGCTACTGTTGCTTTCCCTTGCACGGTCATTTCCCGACACCCACATATTCCCCCACCCCCCAAATCAGTATCCAGAATGGTATATTTGTTTTCAAGGGGAATAGCCACAGAGGATTCCTACATTCTCTGCCTACTCCCTTTGCCATTCCTAGTGGTCGCCCAGCTACTCTCTGCCTGGAACACGACAGGAAGCAAGGAACGCCTGTTGGATTAAATAGCGTTTATGAAAAGACAACAGGGCTGACAAGTAAGGCAGATGAACTCTTTACATGGGACTGGGATGTGACAGTCATTGCAGAAACAGGCTAAGGGAGGGACCTGGCTGTGACCACCTCACGAAAGCTCTTATCTATGAAGTTCTCAGTATCTCGGATGACCCTGAGAGCAGCCAGCTACAGCTCCCGAACACTTCCCATACAAGTGTCGTCATCAGGGACAGTGGAATTCTTCCTGAGGTCCCACATCCCGCAGCAAGAACATGTGACTGCCCTAACTGCCATCTTGACTGCTGTCAGACTAGCATTAAAGTGACTTTATCTGAGCTTACCTGCACATTTTGCTGAACTGCTGCTTACTGAAGCTTCTCGAACCAAAGCATTACTACCTACTATGCCAATTACAGCATGTCAATCGACCACTCCACACATAGTTTTGGTTAGAGAAGGAGGGAAACACTTTTTTAATTTCAAAAATATACTTTGCTCATAAAATATTTTGATGATCTATACAATTGATTATGCGATTCGTATGTGCACATTGCATTTCTTTTGATAAAGAGATTAGAATTAATCCTTCGTATATACAAGTCTGTACGTTTACCATCCATATATTTAGCTGAGGTGTCAGCGGAGCCCACTTTCTGAGTGGGCCCACTGTTGGTGGACAGACATTACTGCGCCTTAGTGGCAGCTGCCCCAAGATTCAGCGCCTCCCTCAACACGTAGTCCTGGACATTGGAATGTGCCAGTCTGCAACACTCAGTCGGGGTCAACCCCTTCAGCTGGAAGATCAACAGGTTTCAGACAGACCAAAGAGCGTCTTTGACCGAGTTGATGATCCTCCAGGCACAGTTGATGTTCGTCTCGGTGTGTGTCCTAGGGAACAGACAATAGACCATGGAGTCCTGTGTCACGGATCTGTTTGGAATGAAGCTCAACGAACGCCGCTGCATTCTTCTCCAGAGTTCCTTTTCATAGGCACATTCCAGAAGGAGGCGTGTAACAGTCTCGTCTCCTCATGTGACACCAGGAACCCTGAGTAAACTGTGGTCAATGTGAATCGAAGGAAATTCTGTGCTGGTAATTTCCTCACTGTGCAATGACACCTTCCCCAGAGCTATTGGGAATAACAAATAAACTGCCCTTGCTAGTGCCTTCCAAAACCATGGATAAATCTGTCCAGTTAATAACATCAAGACATATTATGTTTTTCCAGTTTGGTCAAACTCTCAGAAAGACTTTAGCTTGCAGGTTGTGTGCCACCCCAAAGAAATCAGTACGTTTCACGAAGATTATGATCCTGATTATTTTCAATTAGTTACTTTCTGAGGACTCATCGTGCAATGTCAGTGCCACTGAGAGCAACATTTTCTTTATCCAACAACATCGTATCACATTGGGTCAAGGCTGCAGAACTCCACTATTCTAATTTATTCCCCAGCTCATTCGCCATGCTCACCAGATGTAGTAGGCTCCCGAATGTGCAACAATATAGAGATACCCATGATACTCTGGAAGCCTCCTGACTTCCCATACCCTACCCTCTGACTCCATGCCCTCCCTCAACTCGACCTCCTGTCGTATAATCACCATCCCTCCTGAACTTCCACTCTCTGATACTGAATGTTCTGAACTCAGCAAATATCTGACCTTTGCCTCTCCGTGCCACCACCTTAATGAATTTTGGTCTCGACATGATGTTGAACTGTTCTTCTGCTGTCTTCGCCTCAATGCCCATTGTTTTGGACAAGATTCTTCTCCCTATCCAATAGACCGCGTCACCCAGCTCCAACACTCTCTCTACACCTGGACCCCACCCTCTCCCCTTTTATCTGAACTCAATCTGTTCATTAAGAACTCTCGACGTGACATTGGTTGTCTTCATTTCTTTTCTCCCCCCTCTTCCAAACCAACATATCAACCTCTGAAATAACTGCACACCATGTGCTTATATTCAACCCTGACTGTGTTATTCAGCCTGTGCTGATAAGGGTGGTGCTGCTGTAGTCTATTGGACTAACAGCTACATTGCAGAGACTGAGCACCCGCTCTCAGATATCTCCTCTTATCTTCCCCTGGACCATGACCCCATCATGGCACATCAGGCCATTGTCTCAACTACGAAAATTGACCGCATTCAATCTGGAGATTACCGCCCCACTTGACGCTTCCTTCCTTAATTGCATCAAGCTGATGGCTGTCTGATAGCAGAGCTCGATTCTATCTCTTCCTGAAAATCCAGAAACAGAACTGCCTGAGCAGACCCATTGCTTCACCCTGCTCCTGCCACACAGAGGGGGTGCATGGATACACACGTGACGGTGTTCTGCCTGTTTCTTCATGGCGTACATAGGCCATTCCGTGTTCCAGTTCTATTCCAGACCCCTTCCTCTTTCTCCGATACAAAGATGTTATCATCGCTGCTGCTTCTCTCTCTTGCCCAGAATTGGAAACGTTCATTCATTTCACTTTGGGTTTTCACCCCTCCCTTTCACCTGATCCACGGGTGACTCCTCCCTTACTTTCCTCGACGTCTCTGCTTCCAATTTGAGGATAGACCAACCCTTGATATTTAGTATTAACCCACCAACTCTTAAAGCTGTCTGGAGCAGACATCCTCACACCCTGTTTCCTGAAAAGACTCCAATTCATTCTCTCAGTTCATCCATCTCCACGGCATTTCTTCTGATGATGCCAAATTAAACATGGACGCCTTTTAAATGCCCACAATATTCCTCAAACAAAGATTCCACGCGCTGTTGTCAAGAGGGTCCTCAACTGGGTCTGACTCATTTCCTGCACGTCCAGCCTCCCCCTCCACTTCCCTACTGCTGCAGACTTCCCCTTGTCCTTACCTACCATCCCACCAGCATACACATGCAGAGGACCATCAGCCACATACCCACCTCCCCCCCCCCCACCACTCAAGAGAGATGCCACCATCAGACACATATTCGCCGCCCCTCCCTTGTCTGCCTTCGACAGGGGCCAATCCCTCCAGGATACATCTGTCCGCTCTTTATTCACTCTCAACACCTCCCCGCACCCCCCACCGCATGTCCACTTCACTTTCCCTTGCCGAAGGTGCAACACTTCACCACTTACTGCCCATCCTCATTATCCAAGGGCCCAACCTTACCTCCCAGGAGAAGCAGCATCTTATCAACATATTCCACAATCTAGCCCACTGCATTCGCTGCTCATAATGTGGTCGCCTTCTACATTGGAGAAGTGAAGAGTAGGCTACTTGGCTACTTCGCAGAACATCTATGTTGAACGTCTGCAAAAGACCCTGAGCTTCCAGTTGCCTGCCCGTTAATATCCTATCCTGTTTACTAGCCATTATCTCTGTGTCAGGCTTGCTGCAATGTCCCAGGAAATCTCCGCTCAAGCTGGAGGAACAACACATCATTTTCCTCGTATGGTCCCTGCAGCCCTTCAGACTGAAAATCAAGTTCAATAATTTTAGGGCCTGAACTCCTCAATATCCTTGCCCCCTACCCATACAACAGGCCTAGTCCTCACATAACCTTCCATTACTCACCCTCTATTGTTAGCTACTAATCGTTTCCATTAACACCTATCCAGCCTCTTCTGCATATCAACCACATTTTCCTAGCTGACATCAGTTCTGAGGAAGTGTCACTGGACCCGAAACGTTAACTCTGATTGCTCTGTACCGAAGCTGCCAGACCTGCTGGGCTTTTCCAGCAAATTCTACTTTTGTTTCAACATTTTCATGGCAAGTTCTCACAATGCAATACATCAACGATATTTAGAGCCCTGTCAAACGTAGGAACTTTGTAATTTCTCATTTAATGTCCACAACAAATTACTCGAGATTCAACTGAGATAACGGTTTTGCTGATATCATTCTGATCAGACAATTTGTCACAGTTCCGAAAGAAAAAGAAATCGAAAGAACTGAAGCAAAACTTTGCAGGTCAGATAACATCTGAGAAGAGATTCACAGACTTAACCTTTGATTCCAATATGACTTTTCAGAACAGTGTCTCATCATATTCGATATGTTAACTCTGTTTCTGTCTACAGATACTTCCTTATCTGTTGCATTTTTCCACCATTTTCAGTTTGTATTTCATATTTCCATATCATTATATTTCATGTTTCGTGTCAGGTCTATATGTTGAACTTGGTTATATTTGGACAATTTGATCCTTTCCAATTCCTATTATATTTGGTGCGTCTGTGGCACTTGTATTACAGCTGAAGTCTGTTTCTTTTTGAAGTATCAAATGAAAAAAATCTTTTTAAGAATATCCAGCAAATCTCAGGAAATCCACTTTGTTTGAAAAGACATTTTAGAGGCAGCTGAACTTCATGAACTAATAGGAATAGATTATTGGCGATTGAACACTCTGTGTCCTTCATTGAACAAGCTTATTTCCCCACTCTCCAAAGTCTTTCAATATATATCACCATATATATATGCTGTTTCCTTGTGTTTTATCGTTAATTCTATCTGTCAGAAAGAGTGATCATGATTGGGGAATATCATTGTACTGTCCATGCAGTCTCCCCATGGCTTTCAGTTGCCAGTATACAGAGCACTGGGAGACAGGCAGTTCCAAAATATTTCGCGAGATAAACAGGAGGCCAGTCAGTCAAATAGAGAGAAAGGAAAGCCACTGCACCCATTTCATGCCATCTTCCAGCCAATGTCATATTCATTTCAACCTGACTCATTAATTCATAGGTCTTAATGAATAAGTTCATTGTTCTTATCACTTTTGGTTTTGGACTGAGGCCGAAAAGCGTAAAAATTACTTCTTCACAGCAAATAAAACTGCATTAAAATGTTTGTCAATTTATATAAATAAATTACTGAAGCAAATTCAGAATGGAAGTTCCAAAGTTGCCTTATTAGAGCAGCGAGAGGAACATTCAGAAAAGTCCACACTTCCTAATCCCATATACAGGAGTAGGTTTTGTTTTGTGAGAAGTGGAGGCACGTGGTAATAAACAAGAAAACAGAGATTTAAAAAACTGTGTTGCTCGAAAAGCGCAGCAAGTCAGGCAACATTCAAGGAACAGGAGAATCGACGTTTCGGGCATAAGCCCTTCTTCAGGAATTAGGAGGGTGTGCCAGGCAGGCTAAGATAAAAGATAGGGAGGAGGGACGTGGGGGAGGGGCGTTGGGAATGCAATAGGTGGAAGGAGGTTAAGGTGAGGGCGATAGGATGGAGAGGGGGTGGGGGCGGAGAGGTCGGGAAGAAGTTTGCAGGTCAAGAAGGCGGTGCAGAGTATGAGGGTTAAACATCTCTGGGACACCCGCAAAACCAACCCAACCGCTGCGTGGCTTAATACTTTAACTCTCCCTACCACTCCGCCAAGAACATGCAGGTCCTTGGCCTCCTCCATCGCCAGACCATGGCATCACGACGCCTGGAGGACGAGCGCCTCATCTTCCGCTTAGGAACCTTCCAACCACAAGGGATGAATGCAGATTTCTCTAGCTTTCTCATTTCCCCTCCTCCCACCTTTTCTCAGTCCCAACCCTCGGATTCAGCTCTGCCTTCTTAACCTGCAATCTTCTTCTCGACCTCTCCACCCCCACCCCCTCACCGGCCTATCACCCTCACCTTAACCTCCTTCCACCTATCGCATTCACAACGCCCCTCCCCAAGTCCCTCCTACCTACCTTTTATCTTAGCATGCTTGGCATACGCCCCTCATTCCTGAAGAAGGGCTTATGCCCGAAACGTCGATTCCCCTGCTCCTTGGATGCTGCCTGACCTGCTGCACTTTTCCAGCAACACATTTTTAAGCTGTAATCTCCAGCATCAGCAGTCCTCACTTTCTCCAAGAAAACAGAGATCACAGGGTACTTAAAAAGAGTGAGGCATCACACAGGCGGCGTGCAGAGCAAGATCGACGTTAGCACATTTGATATTATTTGAAGTTAGAGAGGGCAATTCATCAGTATAATGCAGGTGTTTGCAGGAGATAATTATCTGGGTGGGAGAGATCTTTGATGTTGCGAGACTTTCTGCGACAATGAGAAGTATAAATGGTGTCTGTGGATGAGATGTTGGCTTCTGTGATGGTGTGGGCTGTGCACACAACTTTCTGTACGTTCTCATGGTCCTGGGCAGGACAGTTACCATGTCAGACGATTATGCACTCGAATAGAATGTTTTCAGTTGCCAGTATAGAGAAAACTGGGAGACAGGCAGTTCCAAAATAGTTCGCAACAGAAACAGGAGGACAGTCAGTCAAAGAGAGAAAGGAAACAAAACAAGGAAACAAACAGTCACATGGACAGGGAGAAGGGGAGAGAGTAAACCCAGGGGGACAAACAGAAAACAGAGAAAAGGAAAACACAGGGAAACGGAGTGAGAGAAACAGTGAGGGACAAAGGATATGGGGAGCTGGGTTGGGTGGGTCGCACAGAGCTGGGGGTGCGGATCATGAGAAGCTGGAGGTGAGGACTGGAGGGAGCTCAGAGTGAGGATCAGAGGGAGCTGGAGAGTGGGAGGTGAGGATTTATTGTCACCTGTATCAAGATGTCCAGGCAGATGATAATGAGCAAAGATGTACAGAACAATGGCTGTAAAACATGTCTGAGAGGCATTAGGTTACGTTGCACAGAGCGTGCGCGAGGTGAGATCAACATGAACAAGATCAGCATTATCTAAGATTAGAGAGTCCATTCAGTTTGACAACGGCTGGGAAGAAGCTGTTCCTGAACCTGCTGCTACGTGTGTTCAAGCTTCTGTATCGTCGAGCCTGATGAAAGAGGTTGTAGGAGATCATTACTGAGGTTTGATGAGCCTTTGATAATATTAGAACAAAGAACAAAGAAAATTACAGAACAGGAACAGGCCCTTTGGCCCTCCAATCTTGAGCTGATTCAGATCCTCTGTCTAAACCTGTCGCCTACTTTCTGTGGGAGTGTACCCCTTTGCTCCCTGTCCAGAAAAATATCTTAAATGGCCCTATCGTATCCACTTCTACCAGCTCCGCTGGCAACGCATTTCAGGCACCCACCACCCTCTGTGTAAAGAACTTGCCATGCAAGTCACCAATAAACTTTTCCCCTCTCAATTTGAACTCGTGAGCCCTGGTAATTGAATCCCGTTCTCTGGGGAAAAGCTTCTTAATATCCACCCTGTCTACACCTCTCATAATTTTGTAGACATCAATCAGGCCCTCTGTCAATGTCGTCTTTCTAATGAAAATAATCATAGTCTACTCACGATATTTTCACAGCTAGCGTCCTTCATCCCAGACAATCTCCTGGTGAATGTCCTGTGCACCCTTTTCCAAAGCATCCACATCCTTTTGGTTATGTGACGACCAGAACTCGACGCAATATTCCAATTGTGGCTGAAATAAAGTCTTATACAACTGTGACATGTTTTGCTAACTCTTGTTCTTAATACCCCGTCCAATGAAGGAAAGCATACCATATACCTTCTTGACCATTCCACTGACCTGCCATGGGTGTACAGGAAGTACAGTTGGGGACTGAGGACACAAACGTGGATGTACAGTGAGTCCAGTAGGGGTCCGAGGACACAGCTGTGGGTATACAGGGAGGATGGAAAAGGGCTGAGGGCACAGCCGTGGGTGTACAGTGAGTACAGCTGGGGGCTGAGGGCACACCCATGGGTGTTCAGTGAGCACATTAGGGGCTGAGGACACAGCTGTGGGTGGACAGGAAGTACAGTTGGGGGCTGAGGATACAAACGTGGATGTACAGTGAGTTCAGTAGGGGTCCAAGGACACAGCTGTGGATATGCAGGTGGATGGCAAAGGGTTGAGGACACCGCTATGGTTGTACAGGGAGTACAGTAGGGGGCTGAGGGCACAGCCATGCGTGTAAAGTGTGTACAGTAGGGGGATGAGGGCTTATCCTTCTGGAACTCCTGTGTTGAGTGTTATTGTGGAGGAGGTGCAGTTACCTGTCTTCATTCATCGTGATGTGTGTGTCAGAAAGCTGAGGATCCAGTGGCAGAGGGAGGAGATGAGACTATAGTCATGGGGTTTTGTGATCAGTCTGGAGGGGATATTGATGTAAGATGTCGGTGCCTTTGTTGTCCAGATGTCCCAGGGAGGAGTGCAGTGTTCGGGATATGATATCCATTGTGGACCCATTATATCAGTCAGCAAATTATTCGTGATTTGGGCAGGCTGGAAGACTGGAGGTGGTGTGGATCATAACCAGTCTCTTGAATCACTTCATATTTATTGAGTTCGGAGCCACTAGGCGGTAATCATTAAAGTAAGTTGCATGAGCTTTCTCACTTACTTTCTTCACCTTCTTGAAGCAGGTTGGAATGTGGGCGTCAGGGGGAGAAGCTGAAGATGTATGTAATTACCTCTGCCAGTTGGTCCAGACAGGATCTGAGTGCTCAGCCTGGAACATCAACCAAGCCTATCACTTTCCTTGATTTGACTCACAGGAAGACTTATCATGCCTGCAGCGGTGACAAAGGGCACAGGTACATCCGAGGCTGTCGGGGCAGATTACAACCTAACAGTCACACAGTTATTATCATAGCCAACCCCTCCCCGACCTCCCTCCGTCGTCATGAAGACACAGTGACATTGGTCGGTGTAAGCGCCACACAAGTAGTGTCGAGATAGAGTGACATCAATACACTGGGATTGTGCACCATCAAGTCCTGTGTCACCAAAATGGGGTAAATTCACAACAAAAGGGTCGAAGCATGTGCTCGTACTGAGTGTCAGTGGCGCAGAGAGTGAAGAGTTTACAGGTATAATTCCAATCAATCCACTATGTTAACCTCAATGGAGTCAATATCTCGAGTGTTGGCCTTTGTAGATCAGTGGACAGTCCTTTGGGAATTCAGGAAACATCTTATACAAGAACCACCTGGACCAAGGATTGAGGGAAGTTTCGCTAAGTTTGCAGATGATACAATAATGGTTGGACGGGCAAGTGATATAGAGGAAGTGGGGAGGCTGCAGGAAGACTTGGACAGTTTAGGACTATGAGAAAACACGTGGCTGATGGAACGTAATATGGGAACGTGTGAAATTATGCCGTTAAGTAGGCTGATTAGAGGCAGACACTATGTTCTAATAGGATCCACTAAATCTGAAGCAGAAAACGATTTTGAAGCATTCGTCCTGTCTTATTGTTAATCCGCAGGTTCAGTTGGCAGTTTGGAAAGCAAATGCAATGTTAGCATTCATTTCAAGAGTCTTTGAAAAGTCATACTGCTGAGAATGTAATGGACTATGTTGGAGGTGATCCATCTTGGGGATGACAGCTTGCCATATGAGCAGCATTTGAGGGCTCTTTTATCCATACTCGATGGAATTTAGAAGAATGGGAGGCGAGGCATCTGATAGAAACTGATCGATTACTGCAAAGATTGATACAGTCAACATTTAGAAGACATTGCTACTAGTCATAGAGACTATCACAAAATAGCACAGTTTCAGAGTGAAGGAATCGGCTGAATGACCTAAATCTATTGCTATATCTCATGCCCTTATGATCATATGGTCTACTATTCAGTGCAGTATTGTAAGTCTCTGACATGCTTTTGTAATCATGGTATTTGTATGTTGTTTTGCCTTCACATTCTGGTCAATGTTAACAACTGTGATACGGACGGTGGGAGGATTCAATGTTGGCCAGTAGTCCATTAGTATTTTGAATATGAGCTCCTATCTGTGAGTCTCATATGGCGGGAGCACATTGTCTCCATGATGATTGTCATTTTGCGTCTGGTATTTTTTGAAGAATCGATCCTGCAACGCCAGTATTGTTAAATTTAACAAAACGGTGCAATTTATCACAAAACTCAGCAACAATATGTCATCGAATACTGAACACCCTTCGAATAACAGAAAGGTCTAAAATGTTCAATATTAGAAACATAGGTTTGCTGTTCGTGTTCAAACTAGATAACCTGTCCCATCGAGATGATCAACTTGGAACGATTTGGAAAATCATTTTTGGATGTGGGCATCGCTGGATGGGCGCAGCATTTCTTGCCCGCTCCTAGTTGCCCCCTTGTGAAGGTGGTGCCGAACTGCCTTGTCGAACTGCTGCAATCCACCTGCTGTGTGTTGACCCACTCGTGATTAAGGAGGGAATACCAGGGTTTTGACCCAGCAACAGTGAAGGAACGGCGATCTATTTCCAAATCAGGATGTTAACTGGTTTGGAGGGGAATTTGAAGGTGGTGGTGTTCCCAAAAGTCTACTGCCCTTGTCATTCCAGATGGAAGTGTTCGTGAGATTGGAAGGAGCTGTCTGAGAATCTTTGAGGAATTTCTCCACCATTGTGTCTTATAGATAGTACAAACTGCTGCTTCTGAGTGACATTGTTGAAGGGAGTGAATGCTTGCGGATGTTGTGCAAATCAAATGGGCTGTTTTGTCCTGGATTATGTCAAGCTTCTTTAGTGTTGTTGGGGCTGCACTCATTCAGGTAAGTGAGAATATTCCATCTCATTCCTGAATTGTGCCTTGTAGATGATGAACAGGCTCTGGGTAGTCAGGAGGTGAGTTACTCGTACATTATTCCCAGCATCTGATCTGCACTTATATTCATGTGGCGAGTCCAGTTGAGTTTCTGGTCAATGATACCCCCCCCCCCCCGCCTCCCAGGATATTGATAATGGGTTAGTGATGATAATGCTGCTGAATACGAAGTGATTATATTGTTTCTTATTGGTGATACTCATTGTCTGAATTTTTATGGCGCATATGTTACTTGCCACTTGCCAGCCCAAGCCTGGATATTGTCCAAATCATGTTGCTTTGGGCATGGACTGCACCGCATCTGACCATTTGCGAATGATGCTGAACATTGTGGAGTCATCATCGAATATCCCCACTCCCGACCTTATGATGGAAGGAAGGTTATTGTTGAAGCAGCTGAAGATGTTTGGACCTAGGACATTATCCTAAGGGACTACTGCAGAGATGTTCTGGAGCTGAGATGACTGACCTCCAACAACAATGACCATCTTCCTATCTGTCAGGTATGACTCCAATAATGCAGTATTGGCCCGGGATACCATCTTTGCTTGGGCTCCTTGATGTCACATTTGGCAGAATTCAGCCTTGCTGTCAAGGGCTGGAATTCAGTTCCCTTTTCTATGTTTGAACCAAGACTGTGACGAGCTCAGGAGCTGAGTGACCCTGGCAAAACCCAAACTGGGCCTCACTGAGCAGGTTAGTTTTGAGCAAGTGCGGTTTGATAGCACTGTTGATGACACCTTCCATCATTTTACTGATGATGGAGAGTAGACTGATAAGGCAGTATTTGGACGGGTTAAATTTGTCCTGCGTTTTATGTACAGAACATATCTGAGCAGTTTTTCCCCATTGTCAGTTTGTAAGCATACTGGAACAGCTTGGCTAGGGGAGAGGGAAATTCTGGAGCACAAGCCTTCTGGACTATTGCCGGCATGTTATCAGGGCCCATAGCTTTTAAAATATCCAGTACCTTCAACCATTTCTGGATATCAGTTCATCTCATTTGTTGAAGACTGCTACCTATAATGACGGGGACCACGGAAGGTGTCCGAAATGGATCATTCACTCAAAACTTCTATCTTTTGCATTGATGTTCTGGGCTCTTCGATCATTGAGGATGGGGATATTTGTAGAGACTCCTACTCTAGTGAGTTGCTTAATGGTCCACCACCATTCATGATTGGATTAACAGGACTGCAGAGCTTAAATCTGATGCATTGGTGCTGGGATCGCTAAGCTCTGTCTGTCCTTTGCTGTTTATGCTATCTGGCACGCAAGTATTTCTGTTTGGAAGCTTCAGCAGATTAACATTTTATCATTATATATTCCTGGTTCTGCTCCTGGCGTGCCATCCTGCACTCTCTATTGAAACACGGTTAATTCTCTGGTTTGATGCTAATGTTTGAATGGGGGAGGTGGGGGTGGCGGGGGCATGCTGGGCCATGACGTTACAGATTGTACTGGAGAAAGTTATCGTGCTATTGATGGTCTGCAGTGTCTTATGGACGCTCAGTCTTGAGTTGGTAGATCTGATAAACGTCTGTGCCATTTACCATGGTGATATTGCCACACAACACAATAGAGTTTATGGAGACAATAGACTTTGTCTCCACAAGGACAGTGTGGTGGTCACTTTTACCAATACTGTCATGGACATATACATCTGCAGTTGGTAGAATGGTAAGGATGAGGTCAGATATGTTTTTTACCCTCTCGCTCATTCCGTCACCACCTTCTGCAGACCCAATCATGTAGCTATGTCCTTAGGAGCCGACCAGCATGATCAGTATTACTGCTGCCAAAACCACTCTTGGCAGTCGACTTTGAAATCCCCCAGCCAGAATACACTTTGTGCCCTTGTCACAGTCAATGCTTTCTCCAAGTGTTGTTTAACATGGAGGAGGAATGATTCAGCTGAGGAACGACGTTATGTGGTAATCAGTAAGAGACACCTTTGTCCATGTTTAATTTCTGTTATTTCTGTAAGGTATGATTCCGTGAGTATGACGATGACAGGCTGTTGCTTAACTAGTCTGTAAGGCAATTGCTCCAATGTTGGCACCAGACCTCAGATGTTAGTAAGGAAGTCTTTGCAGGTTCGACAGTGATGTTTCTAATGTTGACTTTTCTGATGCTCATTTCGATGCCAAGTGGTCCATCCGGTTTCATTTGTTTGAAACTTTGTAGCGATTGGTACAACTGAATAACTCACTAGACCATTTCATAGGGCGATTAGGAGTCAATCATATCGCTTTGGGTCTGAAATTACACGTCAGCCAGACCAGGTGCGGTTGGAAGATTCCTTCATTGCAGGATATTAGTGAACCAGGTGGATTTTTCTGACAATCGGCAATGATTTCATTCTCATCAGTCGATTCTTAATTCCAGGGATATTCTTACAATATTGAACTGAATTTCCACCATCTGCAGGGGCGGGATTCGACTCAGCTGCCATTTCTTATGTTGCCTGTTTTTCAATCATTGCTTATGTTATTCTGGAATCTCATCCTTCATTAAATACTGATTGAAATATACAGCCTTCTCGATTGCTCGAACTTCATTCAGTCCACTTATTTTGAACAGACATTTCAAGGCAGCTGTACATCAGAGAAGAGCAGGAAAAGATAATGGGTGATTGTGCACTGTACATGCCACCGGACCAGCAGGTCTGCCCACGAGGTATTTATTGTGGGTCAGAGTACCTCAGAATTATTTTGGAATGGATGGAGGCCATTCAGCCCATCGTGGAGTCGCAAGCTCTCCAATTGCACAATTGGAGATCGAGAGAGCGTTTGAAGATAGATTGTGTGACAATTAAATAAACTGAGAGAAAGCAAGTGAAGTGAGATAAACTGAGAGAGGCTAGAAAGGGGAGCGACAGACTGAGTGCAAGAGGAAAAGGTGTTAGATGAGGGTGAAGTTAGATAGATCAGAAGACCGCAGACAGAAGTTAGAAGCTTTATTTAGAAATTTCTCTGGACGGCAAACCCTTTGTCTGTGCGCCATACACTGTGAGCACTGTGCTGATACTGGCTGTCATCCCAGATTATTTATTTCCAATAATATCACAGAGCTGGGTTTCTGACAGCTAAACAAAACCCACTAGGCCAATAGATTGGTTCCATGGAGAAAGCAGAGTTTGGAAGTAGACTGTGCCAAGAGCAGCAGGAAATGATAACCAACACCCTGCCTGCACGACCCCCCCACCTTCCCCGATACTGTATGAGAGACTAGTCCAGAGAATCTTAGTGAGGGGACTCACTGACAGAGAGGAAATCACGATCTCAGCTGTGAGTCAAATAATGATTGATAAAGTTTGCACACCACTTCTCTAGTTATGTAAATCACATTTCAATTTATATAGCTCAATATCAGGAGTGTATTTTAACAACCTTATCTCTTTGTACTTTGCATATATTGTTGTTTGCAGAAAATCATTTTGTTCCTGTATTTTATATTGTAGAAAAAAATTTCATTAATATTGTCTCTGTTAATTCCTCAT